>NW_017670659.1:175111-198117 GCF_001879085.1 Nicotiana attenuata | reverse complement strand
TAAGTTCACGTATTATAACCAACGGTAAAGTACGATCCAACAATCATAAACTACACCTACCCCCCACCCCCCCCCCCCCGGATAAAAATAAGCATTGTCCCCGATGCTTAACAAAATAAGAATAAGGAAAGGGTAAGAGTAAAGAGGACTCCCTATGTGGCCTTGGACATCTCTGTCTCCATAGCAGAGTCACCGCCCTCAACCTCTTCTAACTGGATCTCATCATCCTCGGCTCAAGGAGTGGCTGGGTTGGCGAACATCTGCCGCACCGCCTCAGCAATATCGGCAGCCAGGTCTGGCTCCTCAGATTGGCCAGTTGGTGCCACTAGTGCTGATGGTGCTACTGGGTCTACTGGTGCTGCTGGATCTGTCTCCATCAGCATATCAAATGGAAGGTCTCCAGCGGCTGCTATCTTGGTGACCTCTCTACTCAGTCTGTCTATTTATTTCTTGGATGCCTGGGATTTCCTCACCTTCTTTACCTACTTCCCAAGCTCCTAAATTTATCCTCCATGTGCCACCAAAGTGTCCATGATGGTCTTCTGGTTCTCCAAAATCTTTTTCAATATGTCCTACACCGTCGGAGGAATCTGGGGTGCCGAGGTAGATGTCTGTGCTGCAACAACACTGGAATAAGTTAGACAGTGTTGCAGTAGCTGATTGAATCCACTTGTTGAGGCTCACTAGTGTCTGGGAGACTCGCAGCGCAGATAGTGTATGAGCAGGCATAGGCACCAACCTCAAAGTAGAAATGGAGGAACTGATGCTGAAGGCCTTGAAGATAGAGGTGGAGACATAGCAATTGCACTTGTAGAAGGCCCAATTGCAGTGGAAGGCATGTCAGCTGAGTCAACAGCTACCACCGAAGGCTCATCATACTGGCCTACGGTAGTAGTCGGCTGACCCTTATTCTTCGCGTTCCTCGGGTCCTTCAGAGAATAACAAGTTAAGGGCTTCTTTGCCCAAACTTTTGTGTCAAAACTCTTCGACTCCACCCTCGCATCTGTAAGGTACTCCGTGATAGTGCTGGGATATGGGTAGGAACTGTCACCTTGCCTACCAACCAGAGACATGTTGGTCGACATCACGACATCCACATTGATTGGGTACCCGGCCATGATAGAAGCGACTAGCACTGCCCGTGGGATTGGGAGATTTGTTTCACTTTGGCATGGGTCTAGTCTGCTACACACAAATTTCTGCCATCCTTTTGCCTCAAAATTGAGGGTGTTCCGCTGAATAGGAACCCCTACTGTGATCCATGGTAGTGGTGGTCCCGGAGCTGCCAAAATCTCATCTATCTATGGGTGAGACTTCTCCAGGTATTTCACAAGCTCTACATCCTCAAACCCTAAATATGCATTCAGGGTGCTCTAATTGTACCTCACTTTTAGATTTCTCACTTTCGTCACTTTGGTCCCCTTCTTTATATAAGCCACATTGGCATAGAATTCCCGGACCAGGTGCTCTTTGGCATCCACCACACTTTGAGTGAACCATGTCCACCCCTTCCACTCCCGAAATTGTCTTGACGCCGCCGGGTTATACTTATCAAGATATTTTAATAAGAACTAACGCTCAAGAGTGAGCGATATCAATGGCCACCACTCTCAGAATCTATTGAATGCAGTCAGGCTAACGAACATATCTTCCCAAACTTCTTTCTTCTTCAACCCCTCGAGGCCGGCAACTCTGGTATCACCCCCTGGCCATCATCTAAGACATCATCCTTATCGACAGTAGTAGCTGGTGCGTCGAGGGCATGTGTAGATGAGGGTCCTAAATCCTGAGTGTCACCTTCCGAACCCTCGAAAGTGCTCTCTGAGGTGGAAGGTTCATCTCAGAGATGATATCTCCCCTGAAGCTGTACTGGCTATGATTAAACATTGGGTTGCTCTTGCATAGAGTCACCCTGCGATGCTTCCCTAGACGGGACATATGTACTTGATTTAGTGGGCTATGTATCTCTACCTCTCCCGACTGTCGCCTTTTTAGATATAACTCTTTGAAGGGCGAGTGGTAAGGTACTCTTACCTCGGCCTCGGGAGGGTTCACCCCTTCCCTTTGATGTGTCACCACGACCACGTGACCTAACCATTTTCTGCAATAAATAGCAACATAAGTCAGTTCTTGTTCAAGTGCACAATAGCAGATAGTTGTAGCATAAAAATATTTTTGAGGGTGGGGATGTGCGGTCCGCACAATTGCAAGTGCGGCCGCAGGTAAGGTTGTGCGGACCGCACAATTTGAAAGTGCGACGGCAATGATGAAATTGCGGTCCTACAAAATTTTGAGTGCGACCGCACATCTGATGTGCGGTCTGCACAATTTTAGTACGGCCGCATGGGTACTTCAAAATGGCAAATCCCTGATGACAGTGAATTCCTTGATCTGCGGCCGCACACAACTTTCTGCGGTCGCGAATGAATTTCTGCGGACCGCACAATTTCAATTGCAGTCCGCACAATATTGCTAAACCAATGCCCTAACATACACATTGTGGACCGCACAATTCCTTGTGCGGCCGCACATTTCAAAATTCATCGAGCAGAATTCTTAGGATTTCAATTTTTATGCACAAATTGGACATGGTAGTAGCAATTAATCATGATAAAAAAATATCCATTCCCGCTAATAGCAACTAAGAGTTTACCCAACACAATCTACAGCCCTCATGGATATGAATTGGACAAATGGTCTAAAAATAACTAACACATTTTAAACTAAATTAAGAAAATTGAAAAATTCTAGAGATGATTTGAACATACCAGTGATGAAGTGGTGTTAAGGAAGGATCAATGATGCTAAATTAAGTGGCAGATGAGTGACTCAGTTGTGTGCAATATTTTTGCCTTTGTTTTAATTTCTCAGAATTTATAAAGTTTCAATAGTAGAATGAGGTCTACTATTTATACTTAACAGGATTTGCTAAGGGCTCAAGAGACGAGTGCGGCCGCAGAATTCCTTCTGTAGTCCGCACTCTATTACCTGTTGTGCAATTACCCTTTGTTGATCTGCGGTCCGCAGAATTACGTGTGCGACCGCAGATTTTGGTGCGGACTGCAGATTTCTTGTGCGACCACACTTTGGCCATTTCTCTAACAAGCAAACTTTAGAAAGCGTGCAATTTTTCATCTCAAGTTGTGCAGTACGCACAAGAATTATGCGGCCGCAGATCCATTTTGTAGTGGCGTTCAAAATTGTGCGGTCCACACTTTTTCCATACTTAGCCAATTTTTCTGAGCACAGTCCCTATAAAGCACACTCATTCTTGCAACAGACTTCAAAACCAGTTAGCACAAAATAAGACCTATCTAAAGAAGAAGAAAAAGAAGAAGAAACTTGGGTTGCCTTCGAAGAAGTGCCTGATTTAACGTCGCGACACGACGCAGATTAACATCACTTGAAATGAATTACTGCCACGATGTGGCCATCGCCAACTTTTCCCAAATAATGCTTCACTCAGTGACCATTTACTCTAAACACCTCATCAGCTTTATTCTTCAAGTCCAATGCACCAAAAGATGTCACACCCACAACCTCAAATGTGCCACTCTATTTAGACTTTAACTTCTCGGGAAACATCCGTAATCGAGAATTAAACAACAACATAAGATCACCCTCTTTAAGCTCTTTGCACCGAATGTAATTTTCATTGAGGTATTTCATCTTCTCTTTGTATAAGGACGAACTTGTGTATGCATGGTACCGGAACTCATCCAATTCATTCAATTGTTCCACCCTTAAGTTGGCGGCGACATCCCATTCAAGATTCAACTTCTTTAAAGCCCACATGGCTTTGTGCTCAAGTTACACCGGAAGATGCCAAGTTTTTCGGAACACCAACCAATATGGGGACATTCCTATAGGTGTTTTGTAAGCCGTCCTATAAGCCTATAAAGCATCATCAAGTTTCTTGGACCAATCCGTCTGGTTAGCATTCACTGTTTTGGACAAAATACTCTTTATCTCGCGGTTGGAGACTTCCACTTGATCGCTTGCTTGTGGATGATAGGGAGTCATGACTTTATGAGTGACACCATACTTGGTGAGTAAGATGTCAAAAGCTTTGTTGCAAAAATGCGATCCCCCATCACTTATGATAGCCTTTGGAGTACCAAATCTTGTGAAAATATTCTTCTTCAAAAATGCCACCATACTTCTCGCTTCATTGTTGGGTAAAGCAATGACCTCTACCCATTTGGACACATAATCAACCACGACCAAGATGTTGGTGTTTCCATAAGAACTCACAAAAGAACCCATAAAGTCAATACCCCACACACAAATATCAATCTCCAAAATAGTGGTGAGGGGCATTTAATTTTTCTTTGAGATTCCTCCGGCCCTTTGACATTCATCACAACGCTTAACAAGATCACTTGCATCCTTGTAAAGAGTGGGCCAATAGCCATAACATGGCACTTTGGCCGTTGTTCTGGCTCCACCATGGTGACCACCATATGGCAAAGAATGACAAGCCATAAGAATTTCAACTTGTTCCTCCTCCGGTACACATCTTCTAATCACTCCATCTGTACAAATCTGGAAAAGGTATGGTTCATCCCAATAATAGTCTTGACAATCACGTTTTGAGCTTCTTCCTTTGGTTTGAAGAGAATTCATTCAGGATGATACCACTCACAAGAAAATTTGCTAGATATGCGAACCACGGCACCTCTTTCATTGAAATAGCCAAGTTACTCATCGGGGAAAGAGTCATTGATTGCAAGGCCATCATGCAGCCTCCCCCTCCTCCTCCAAACGAGACAAGTGGTCCGTCACTTGGTTTTCACTTCCTTTTCGATCTTGGATGTCTATATCAAACTCTTGCAACATAAGTACCCATCTCATCAACCGGGCTTTGGAATCTTTCTTGCTCATAAGATAACAAAGTGCCGCATGATCCGTATGGATAATTACTTTTGCATCCATCAAGTACGGGCGAACTTCTCAATAGCAAACACAATGGCAAGAAGCTCTTTCTCCGTAACGGTGTAGTTGACTTGGGAACTATTCATGGTCTTACTTGCATAATAGACTAGATGAAAAATGTTGTTGATGCATTGCCCCAAAGTAGCCCCTACCGCTACATCACTTGCATCGCACATGAGCTCAAACGGAACACTCCGATTTGGAGCGGTAATAATGGGAGTCGTAGTCAACTTGAGCTTTAGCAATTCAAAGGCTCTCATGTGGCCTAAGAAACTCTGCATGCCTTTCACTGAAGTTGGAGGTGGAAGCTTAGAAATCACCTCAATCTTTGCCTTTTCGACTTCAATGTCATTCTTTGAGATCTTGTGGCCAAGGACAATACCTTCCTTAACCATGAAATGACATTTCTCCTAATTGAGCACCAAGTATGTTTCTTCACATCTTGCCAACACTTTATCCAAGTTTGCTAGACAATCATCAAAAGAATTCTCGACCACCGAGAAGTCATCCATGAAGACTTCAAGGTAATCCTCCACCATATCTGTGAAGATCGCCATCATAAACCTTTGAAAAGTCTCCAGTGCATTGCACAACCCAAATAGCATCCGCGAGAAGGCGAAAGTACCATAAGGACATGTAAAAGTACTTTTTTCTTGATCCTCCGGAGCAATAAGAATTTGAATGTAGCACGGCCGGCCTATCTATCAAGCATTTGATCAACGAAGGGAAGCGGGAAATGATCCTTCCTTGTGACTTTGTTGAGCTTCCGATAGTCCATACACACTCTCCACCCAGTCACCGTTCTTGTAGGAATCAACTCATTCTTATCATTGGTGACCACCGTCATGCCCCCTTTCTTTGGGACACATTGAACCGGAGAAGTCCACGAACTATCAGAAATGGGTAGACAACTCCGACATCCAACCACTTGATGATCTCCTTTTGACAACCTCTTGCATGGCTTCGTTGAGTCTCCTTTGATGTTCAATAGATGGTTTGGCACCATCCTCCAAGTTAATCTTGTGCATGCAAAATGCGGGGCTTATCCCCCGAATATCTGCCAATGTCCATCAAATGGCCTTCTTCCTCTTTTGTAGCACCGCCAATCTAGAATCTACCTGCACGTTAGTCAAACAAGAGGAAAGAATAACCTGTAAAGTAGAAGAAGGGCCAAGAAATTCATACCGAAGATGTGGAGGCAATGGCTTCAATGCCAAGATGGGAGGCTCCTCAATTGAAGGCTTTGTTGGAGGAGTTGTTCTAGTTTCAAGATCCAAAGACAATTTGCGGGGCTCATAAGTGTATGACCTCATCCCTTGCAAAGGTTTCACACATTCCACGTAGCCCTCCATCTCTTCATCATCACAGGTGAGCAAGACGACCTCCAATGTATTGTCAACATTCATCACAACACTTATTTCATCCTCAATCACATCGGTCACTAACTCAACAAAAGAGCACACCTCATTGCTATTTGGTTGCCTCATATACTTACACACATGGAAAACCACTTTTTCATCACAAACCTGAAAGGTAAGTTCTCCGGCTTTAACATTAACTAGAGCCTTCCCTGTAGAAAGGAAAGGTCTCCCAAGAATAATTGGCACCTCATAGTCAACCTCACAATCAAGAATGACAAAAGCTGCCGGAAGAATGAATTTATCAACACGAACCAACACGTCATCAATTACTCCTAATGGTCTCTTCATGGTACGATCGACCATTTGTAATCTCATAGATTTGGGTCTTGGTTGCCCAATTCCCAAAGTCTTAAAAATCGAATAGGGCATCAAATTGATACTTGCCCCAAGATCACAAAGAGCTTTAGCAAATTCGACACTTCCAATGGTACAAGGAATTGTGAAAGCACCGGGATATTCCAATTTAGGAGCCATTGAATGCATAATTGCACTCACTTGAGGAGTCATCTTTATAGTTTCACAATTCATCGACCACTTCTTTGTCACCAAATCTTTCATAAACTTTGCATAACCGGGCATTTTCTCCAAATCTTGAACCAATGGCACATTGATAGATAGACTTTCCATCATGACAATGAACTGTTTGAATTGATTCTTGCCATTTTTCTTAGATAGCCTTTGAGGATATGGCGGAGGAGGCCTAGGCATGTGCTCCCTAGACGGGTTCACTTCCTCTTGAGCTTCCTCTACATTGTCATCAATATCAATCCGCACTTCATCATTTTCTTGCACCACATTGTTCGGGGTCTCATCTTCTTGTACCACTTGCTCATCATCCACAAGTTTCCTTTGACTTGAGCTGGGTGCATCCCCACCTTTTACACTCCTTGTAGTGAATGCCATGGCATGTCCCGTGTTGTTCCCACCCATTGGGTTCACCACCATGTCACTTGGTAGTGGCCCCTTAGAATGAGTGTTTAGAGTTTGAGAGATTTTCCCCAATTGAACTTCCAAGTTGCGAATTGATGTGTTGTGTGAGGCTAGTTGAGCATCGGAGTCGGCATTCTTCTCCATCATTTGTTTGAACATATTCTCAATTCGTTCCATCTCATTGTTGGAAGAAATTGTACCATGGGAAGGATAAGGAGGTGGGTTGCTCGGTTGTTGATACATCGGGGACCTTTGAATGCCCGACCCCCGATTGCCTTGATTATTATTCCATCCCCCTTGGTTGTTGCCTCCCTAATATCCTGTTTTTGCTACTCCAATTGCCTTGGTTATTTCCACCATTCCAATTTCCTTAATTGTTGTTATTATTCCAATTCCCTTGATTGTTACCACCATTCCAATTACCTTGGTTGTTAGAATTCCAATTACCTTGATTACCTTGAGGTCGCCATTGTTGTTGATTCGGGCCTTGAGAGTTTTTTCTTTACCCTTGAAAGTTGTTCACGTATTGCACTTCCTCCTCTTGTTCATTGTAATATTCATGTTGATCAAACCCACTATCTTCTTGCACATAATCTCCACACAATTTTGCACTTGTGGACCCTTTTGCCTTCCCTTGTTCACCATCATACTAACTCCCTCCATTGCTTTGACTTGCTTAGGATTTTGCATTTGTTGAAGTTGAGCCTTGGCTAATTGATTCATTGTGGTAGCCAACTTGGCAATGGCTTGCCCATGATCATGCAATTCTTTATGTAGGTGAATCACGTTTGGATCACCTTGAGGAACATTTGCTCTACTTTGCCATGGTAATAAAGTATCCACCATTTCTTCTAAAATCTGACAAGCTTCCCCATACGGCGTTGTCATGAAATTTCCACCGGCAAGTTAGTTGACCACACATTGATTGGTAGTGTTGATCCCCTGATAGAAAGTTTGTTGAATCATAGCCTCCGTCATGTCATTATTGGGGCACTCTTTGACCATTGTTCGGTACCTCTCCCATATTTCGTGCAACGACTCATTGGGCTCTTGTTTGAATGCTAGAATATCATCTCTAAGAGTAGCCATATGCCAGGGAGAAAAGAACTTGCAAATAAATTTCTCCGCCAATTCATCCTATGTATGGATGGAATGGTTTGGCAATCTCTATAACCAATCCAAGGCTTTCCCCCGTAGAGAGAAAGGAAATAGCCGCAACCTTAAGACATCCTTGGAGACATTTGTCTGTTTACTACCCCAACAGGTTTCCACAAACCCCTTCAAGTGTTTGTATGCATTTTGACTCGGAGCCCCGGTGAAGAATCCCCGTTGCTCTACCAATGTGAGCATTACATTAGTGATTTGAATGTTGCCCGCCCTAATGCGGGGCGGGACTATGGTGGAGGTGGGGGTGGAACTGGGACGTTGTCTTGAGGCGGTCGGCCACTTCTATTTGTTTGAGGTTCAAGAGGAACCTCTTCAACTTGGTCATCTTCCACGTCCACATCCCCCATAGGCATGTTTCTGAGTTGATCATTGTTGAGGGCCATTGTTGCACCTACAATTGATTCACAAAAATCAGTAACACGGAAGGAAAATAAGACAATTCACACACAAAACCAAATAGATAGCTAAATCTATTTTTAGCTCCCCGGCAACGACGCCAAAAATTGATCTCGTCGAAGTCACACATCATTTAAGGTAGTGAAACGCTCGATGCAATAGTAATACCCAATAAGGAGTCGGGGTCGAGTTTCCACAGGGAGATATGAATGGGACATATGAGTATATACTTTAGCGAATGAGCTTGAATTATCTTAAATTGCACTTCCACAAAATTGAGTTGTTTTTAAGTCTAAATGAAACTAAGATTACCAACTAAGAATCAGAACTAGGTAATTATTTTTGATGTTTTACAAATGATATAAAAGGCCTAGCGCTATGACCTTCACCTAGGTGTTTGCCTAACGGGTTGTAAACTTTAAAGCTTGTTTTGTTGGTCGGGGTGTATTATAGCTATCAACACTCAAGTACCCACTCAATACCTCTCGGTCAGAGAGTGATTTTGCCTAATTTGGCTTTCTCAAGTCCAAATGGGTATTGAACAAAATGGTTGATAAAAAGCTTAAGTCGAGGTTTACTATCTTTAGGTTCAACCCTTTAATTGGGACTATCAATCTCTTGATTTACCCCAATTTCTTGTTAGCCAAGTTTTCCTAGAGTAAGTCTTTCTTTCTCAAGTAGAGACCAAGTTAACATCTGGCCTGACCTCCCCCTCTAAGGCGACCCCTACCCGCCCTACCTCCACCTCTAATTGGATGTGCAGGTGGAGTGGAAACTGGTGTGGTAACCACGGTTCGAGAAATCTGAGGACCCGATGGAAGACGTGCAACCTGAGTGGTCTGTTGAGGTGCACCCCTCCTGATTCTGGGCAGTCCCTCACAATATGACGAGTATCACCACACTCAAAACAAGCTCTCAAGGATTTAGGACTGGTCTCGACCTCTATTATATGCTATTACCCGTCCCAATCCTATTAGTCCCGGAGGATTTATGACTACTATTCCGATAAGAGGGAGGATTTTAGGCTGACTCTTGGGTTTTAAAGGTAAAAGACTAAGGCGACATTCAAAACACATAGGATTGCATATCAGGGGAGACATGTAAAACAAATAAGAGGCTCAAATATACCTCCTCAAGTAAAGCACATAAGTAGCGTGGCTTAAAACATATTTAGGGCAATATTTGAAGTACTAATACGGGGGAGTTTTTGTTGTTTAAGCAGACCAATTTACTACATAACTCAGATAAGAAGTCCGAATCAGGACTGCCTGCTGGTTGTAGCAATTGCTAATTAAACAAAGATGGATTCAGTTTTATCATTATTACCTAAGGCTTGCCTAAGTGTGTATTGATGGTACCCTATGAGCATGATATCTATTACTGATTCAAAAAGCAGTAATAATTCTTTAAACAGACAAGTTGGATCCTATAGGCATGCTTTCTAAACCGTATTAATGACAAGAGTAAGTTGTTGAAACTGATTCAAACAGTACGAGTCAAAATGATTTTAAACTAAAATGGTTTCAGGTTATAGACTTCGTTGCTGATTTTAATTCCTACAGACATGGTATCTAATATTAAAGTTGATTTAGTCCTATAGGCATGGTATCTAATGAAGTGGAGTAGACAAGGTTTATTTGATCACTATGAGACTCCTATAGGCATGATTTCTATATTGATATTTAACCCTATTGTCATGACAGCTAGTTTAGAACCCGATTTTAACTTATGGACATGAGGTATGATTGTAACCATTAGACCCAATTGGCATGATCTCTAAGTGTGGAATTAAAATATGCAGAATTTGAAAGTAGATCCTATAGACAGGATATCTAGATGCAGAGTAAACAAATATGCAGAATTTGAAATAGATCCTATAGGCAGGATATTTAAGTGTAAAACATGCAGAACTTTATTAAATAGATCCTACAGGCAGGATATCTAAGTGTAAACATGCAGAACTTGAAGCAGCAGACCCTATAGGCATGTTATCTACCCTCCTGATAGCTAACCATGCATAATTACCCATCCCTTTTCACTAGCCAACCCCAATATCTGTTTACAAATTATTACAGACCAGTTGCTGAATTATAAGAGAAGTGCAAAATAAGAAATTGCAACCAAAAGAAGCCTGATTCTGACTTCCTCTCTGAGTTATGGAACAAAACACCTCAAATGCCACTCGTTTCAGAGCCTTTCTCAGACCTAGGTGTGTCAAAGTTCCCTAAGGGTCTCAAGGGACCTCGGGCAATGCTTACACCCAGGTTGCATAACCAGATAGAGAATGAGTGCAGTGTGGAAGAGGCCAGCCCTTATGTGTCCAAGTTCAGAGGGAGCTCAAGGGTCCCAAAGCGAGGCTCACATAAGAGGGGCAGAACCTAAGTTCTAAGAGTATAGTGGAAGTGCAGAAACAGAGATTTTATTTAAAACTGGTTTGAGAATAGAAAGGGGTAAGGGTAATTTGAAAGTAGTAGTAGTGAAACTTAAGCTACACAGGATCATCAGTTACACAAAGGGGTCAGTGTTTTGGGAATACATTGCATGAAGCATATGTCCCTAGGAAGGGTCAGGTTTTGACATGCACAGCAATAGATGATGCTGGCATACCCATAAACCAGCCAGGGGACACAAACATATAGAGGGATATGGGGTTTGGGGATTCATAAGTCAGTGAATCACATAGTCAAGTGACTGAAAAAGTACATACATAAGGGAACACATTAATTCAGAAAGGGGAGGGAGCAGATTACAACATGCTTAGTAATGAAACTCGATTGCATAAATATAAGTAGAAGCAGGCAAGAGTGAAGGAAACATCTAATGAAACATGTTGTTTTTTATGCTTGAAGATTAATTAGGACATACCAGTAAGAAGCAAATGCAGAAAGGAAAAGCAAATAAGTTTCCACAGCCTAGCCTTGGCTTCCAGCCGGCTAGACAAAACAGTAGCACAAATAGCAACAGAGGAAAGAGAGAGTTTTCGTGAAGTGTGTGTTCTGAACTTAGGTTGTTCCTCCTATTTGAAAGAAGAGAAGGTGGGTCTTTATAGCTTTATAAACGAGTATAAAAAATAAGGTAATCAATAAAGTCTTAACACAAACATGGAAATAATCACCATTAGAATCAATTAACCCAAGTGATTCCCTTTAATTAAGGAATCATTATTTAACGGGTAGAAACATGTCTAATTAAGGGAAGAAAATCAGTTTGGAAATAGGCTGATTATTGCCATATAAGGGGGTGGTAAAAGCATGCGGTGAACAATCAAGTCTGGGTACAAAATATACTTATTTTGGGAAAGAAATCAGCAAGGTAAAAACATCACAGTAAAGGGAAGAGAATCAATTAATTTTAAATAGGCAAGTGAAATCAGGGCTCATATAAGAAAAGCTTTTGAAATCAGTCACAAGATCGAGATCAATCAAGGAAGTGACATGCTTCTACACTTCATTATATAAATAGAGTGAACAAAACATCAGTCATGCAAGGCTAAGCATATTGATAAAAGAAACAACATAAGATAGTAGCAGAAATAAGCATAGGATTCAGTAGATAGTCAAGGCTCACACATGTAGCCAAAGAGAGTCAGTAAAAGTACATGTCTCGCAGTAACAGGTGAGGAAACCTGTGAGGCCCGTAAAATTTTTTGGCTCAAAACCTAGTATCTTGCGGACCGCATTTCGGTTTTGCGATCGCAAAATGCGACCGTAGATCTTGCTCGGGCTTCTATTTTTTTTGAATTTTAAAACCCGACCCCTTTGAAATAAAACACCCATCCCCCTCATTCTTTAACGATCTTCTGCACAAAATAAGAGAGAGGAAGAGAGGGTCTTGAGAGAGAAAGTCATCTTCTCCAAAATTTGATTCTTCAAAACTATCCGGGCCGGGAAATTTCAAGCTTATCTTCATCCCCCTTTTCTTGCAGGTAAAATCCCTAACCCTTTTCATTGAATTTCAGGTTTAAACTGCGGGGGGGGGGGGGGGTAGTCTCATGCATTGGTTCTTAAAAATAATGGCTGAACTCATACATGCATGCCTTTCTATAACCTAAAATCTAGTAGGAGTAGTTGGGTGAGAGCAAAGACTTGTACAAAGAAGGGGCTGATAACCTAGATAAGTTTGAGAAGCATTTGTGACCCCCAATTCTAAGTTATGTGTATTAAATTGTGCACTAGATTGACGTTGCTAGATTATTTAGTGAATTGGAAATAGAAGTTAAAAGGGAATTCGGCTCCAGGTATGTATGGCTAACTTTGATCTTTGTAAAATCACCTTGCTTGGTGTTCAATATTTGGTACGTGTTGTCTACGTGGGTTATTGGTGAAGTTAAACTCTTGCTAGTAATATGTGTTTACTTGTGCTTGCTGGTAGGCGTCAGCGGTAGGTAACTTTCTGTATGTGTTCCAGAGCATCATAGGCTTTCAAAAAAATTCTTGTGGAATCCGTGAAACTTGAACCATTTGTGAATTCATGTAAATATTGTGCCTTAAACGTTGTTGGTTAAGACGTCCGATATGATTGTGCAAGTATATGGCAACAAACCAAGTTGTGATTGCGAATGTGATATGTGGTAAGAATTGTGGAATAAATGATGGAAAGGAATCGAGATTGGTGAAATTGAGATAACTATGGTAACTTCTTTTGTGGCTAGTTGTGGAAAATTATTCTTGTGATTTAAATGGTACAACGGGCTGTTGAAAAAGATGGAAATGGCATTCATAGTCATATAAACCCTGTGTGAGTTGTGTTGTTGTTCCTTGAGATGTGTTGTCGTTGTTATTGGGATTTGTTGTTGTTGTTCCTGAAACTTGTTGTTGTTCTCCTTGTAAATTGTCATTGCTGTGGTATTGTTTGTGAATTGTGATTGCTCGGTGAGATCGGGTTGCGCGCCGCAACACGAAGTAATAAGGTGTGGGTTATGGTGATAAGGGTGGCCGAGGTAATAAGGGTGGAAAGTGATCGAAATCACTATTGAAATGAAATTATGAACAAATTGTGAAATTATTGATGTGGAAATGTGGAAGGGAAAAACAGGAGAGATTATAAACTTGTTTGGCTTGATTGTTCCTTCTTTGTGTATTTGATTGTTATTTCTATTACGATTACATACTTGCTTATAAATTGTGAAATTATTGATTTGGATGTGTGGAAGAGGAAGCAGGAGAGATTGTATACTTGTTCGGCTTAGTTGTTCCCTCTTTGTTGATTTGATTGTTGTTTTTATTACTGCTACATACTTGTTTATGGTTCGAGTTTACTTGGAGCAAGGTTTGTTCATACATACCGGTACAATTCAAATGTACTGACGTCCCTTTTGCCGGGGGCGCTACACTCGTGTTATGATTGTAGGTGGATCCGTAGTAGGTACTCCAGTCCACCGATCGTAGCTCCCCTTCGTCCTCCATCAGCTTTTTGGTGAGCCCCTTTCCTCTCGGGGCCCTGCGTGGCTCAGGCCGCTTGTTTCCGGAGTTTTATTTTGATCTTTGTGTAAGGTATAGCCGGAGCCTTGTTACCGCCAAATACTATATTATCCTGTTGTACTTTTAGAGGCCCCGTGGACAGTAGATGTGGGTTAAGAACTTGTGTAAATCTATGTTCATGTGTTGGGCAAAGAATTTGTAATTTCATTAACTATTATGTACGTGTATATGTTTTGCAAAAAAAGGTGTTCTAAGTTAATTATATGGCTAATTCTTGGAATATTGAGTAAGGAAAACATGGGGTAACACGTGGGTTAGGAGAGGCACCCAGGTCCGCTTGACTGGGGCTACCCGGTCGGGCACCGGTCATGTCCCTCGAAATTGGGGCGTGACAAACTTGGTATCAGAGCCTAAGGTTTTAAGGAGTCCTAGGATGTCTCGGAGCCGTGTCTAGTAGAGCCCTACTTATCGGTGTGAAGTCGACCACATCTATAAGTGGGGGGCTGCATGGACATTTAGGAAATTTCCCACTTCCTTGTTATTCTGTATCGTGCGGTGAAGTGAAATGTGAAAGTATCTATGTCTAACTCGTGCTTTGTTCTGAATTTTTCAGTAATGGCACCTAAGAAGAGAGCTAGACTCGGCTTTGGGGCCAATGCCACCCCGAGGGAGGCTACGAATCATGTACCTGATGCCGTGGGTGAGAGTGACTCCCCGGCCTTGAACCTACCTGGCCCGTCTGTCCTAGACCAGAGTGTTCCTGTTCCTGCAGCGGCAGAGGGTGCCACCATCCCTCCAGCCGATATTCCTGATTCTGGCACCGTTCCAGCTCCTGGTCCCGAGGTTTCTGATGCGGACCTTAGAGGAGCCATCCATATGTTGACCCAGTTAGTGGCCGCGCAGGCCCAGAGATCTCATGATGCCCCTGTGTCCTCCAGCGGACAGGGAGATTCTGCCAGTTCTAGAGTTAACCAGTTTTTGCGGCTAGATCCTCCAGAGTTCTCCGGCACAGACCCAGAGGCCGACCCGCAGGAATTCCTTGATGAAATGTATAAGACCCTCCGAGTGATGAAAGCTTCAGAGACAGAGGGATTTGAGTTGGCATCATACAGGTTGAGAGGAGCAGCGTATTCATGGTTCGAGATGTGGGAGGATTCCCGTGGGGAGGGAGGACCTCCGGCCAGATGGGATGAGTTTGTAGATGCGTTCATGGACCAATTCTTGCCTGCTGAGACAATAGCAGCCCGTGCCACTGAGTTTGAGGCCCTCAAGCAGGGCAGCATGAGTGTTTAGGAGTACCACATGGAGTTCGTGAGATTGTCCAAGTATGCTCCTCAGTTAGTGTCGACCATGGCAGCTAGAGTTCGGCGATTTGTTCAGGGCCTTAGTCCCTTGGTAGTGAATGAGGCTGCTATAACGGCCTTACACTCGGATATGAACTATGGAAAGATTGTGGGATTCGCTCAGGCCACAGAGACTAGGAAGTTGAAGATTCGGGCGGAAAGGGAGAATAGCAGCAGGGCCCGATCAGCGGGTCACTCAGGGAGATCTGCTCAGGGAAGAGGGTCGTCAGGGCCGTCCCAGTCATATGCTCAGTCCTCAGCAAGCGCACCACCATCTCTGCACAGTTATCAGCAGGGCAACCGCATGAGACCAGGTTCAGACAGTAGGAGACCCCATCAGTCCGGTCGTTCAGGAGGGAGATCACAGCAGCAGGGGAGGGCTCCATGCCCCAAGTGTGGGAGATTTCATACAGAGACTTGCTACTTGGATATCCCAGTGTGTTTCAAATGCAGGGTGAGAGGTCATATTCAGCGAGACTGTCGTGTGCCCAGTCAGGGCATGGGTAGGGGATCTGCTCAGTCGTCCGGTTCTTCGGTCGCCACATCATCTGTGCGTCCTCCAGCCTCAGCAGGCCGTGGTACAGTTAGGGGTGGAGCTCGTGGTAGAGGTGGACCCAGCCGGTTCTATGCTTTGAGTGGTCGCCAGAGTGCAGAGGCTTCTCCAGATGTGGTTACAGGTATCTTGTCTGTTCAGGCCATTGATTGTTATGCTCATATTGATCCGGGGTCCTCTTTGTCTATGTCACCCCATTCATTGCTTCAAGCTTTGGGATAGAACCCGAACAGCTTCATGAGCCGTTCTCTGTATCGACTCCGGTTGGTGATTCTATTACAGCCGCGCTAGTTCATAGGAATTGTGTTGTCACGGTATGTGGTCATGTTACCACGGCCATCTTATCGAGCTTGGAATGGTGGATTTTGATGTGATTATGGGGATGGACTGGCTTTATTCGTGCTTTGATAAACTTGACTGCCGAACGAGAGTCATGAGACTCGAGTTCCTTAATGAGCCGGTTATCGAGTGGAAAGGGAATGATGTGGTGTCGAAGGGTAGGTTTATTTCCTACCTTAAGGCTTCAAAGATGATTAAGAAGGGAAGTATCTATCATTTGGTCCGGGTGGCGGACACCACTTCAGAAGTGTCTACCCCCGAGTCCGTGCCAGTCGTGAATGAGTTTTTCGAAGTGTTTCTGGACGAGCTTCCAGGGATTCCGCCAAATAGGGAGATTGATTTCGGGATTGATGTATTGCCAGATACGCAGCCAATATCTTATCCACCATAAAGAATAGCTCCAGCGGAGTTAAGGGAGTTAAAGGAGCAGCTGAAGGATTTATTAGAAAAGGCGTTCATACGGCCGAGTGTGTCGCCGTGAGGTGCTCCGGTTCTCTTTGTCAGGAAGAAGGATGGGTCGCTCCGGATGTGTATTGACTATCGGCAGCTCAACAAAGTCACCATCAAGAATAAATATCCTCTGCCTCGAATAGATGATTTGTTCGACCAATTGCAAGGTGCAAGGTTCTTCTCCAAAATTGATCTATGGTCCGGGTATCACCAATTGAAGATTAGGGTGCAGGATATTCCCAAGACCGCTTTCAGAACTCGCTATGGTCACTTTGAATTCTTGGTCATGTCTTTTGGGCTAACCAACGCCCCGGCAGCCTTTATGGATCTTATGAATCGTGTCTTCAAGCCATTTCTAGACTCCTTCGTGATTGTTTTTATTGACGACATCCTTGTTTATTCGCGGAGCCGGGAGGATCATGCCGGTGACCTCAGGGCAGTTCTGCAGACTCTTCATCAGCACCAGTTGTATGCTAAATTTTCAAAATGTGAGTTTTAGTTGGAGTCCGTTGCCTTTTTGGGTCATGTTGTTTCTAGTGAAGGGATTCAGGTAGACCCCCAGAAGATTGCAGCAGTAAAAGATTGGCCTAGACCCACGACCCCGACGGAGATTCGTAGCTTCTTGGGTTTAGCAGGGTATTATTGGAGGTTTATGGAGGGATTCTCTGCCCTCGCCTCCCCATTGACTAAGTTGACGCAGAAAGCAGTTAAGTTCCAATGGTCCAATGCTTGTGAGAAAAGTTTTCAGGAACTGAAGTCAAAGTTGACCTCGGCACCAATATTGACCTTGCTGGAAGGCACGTAAGGATTTGTGGTTTATTGCGATGCCTCCAGGGTTGGTTTGGGGTGTGTGTTGATGCAACATGGGAAAGTTATAGCGTATGCTTCGAGGCAGCTCAAGAATCACGAGAAGAATTATCCGACACATGATTTGGAGCTTGCGGCAGTTGTGTTTGCTTTGAAAATATGGTGGCATTGTCTTTATGGGGTCCATGTGGATGTGTTCTCAGACTACAAGAGTGTCCAATATTTGTTCAAGCAGAAGGAATTGAATTTAAGGCAGCAACGGTGGTTAGAATTACTCAAGGATTATGATATGAACATTTTGTACCATCCAGGGAAGGCGAACGTTGTGGCCGACGCTCTCAGTCGGAAATCTATGGGTAGTTTGGCTCATTTGGGAGTGGATCAAAGGCCCTTGGCTCGGGAGGTTTATCAATTGGCCAGTCTAGGGGTTTGTATTTCGACATCAGAAGAGGGGAATATTATGGGAAGAGGGGAATATTATGGGACGAGGGGAATGTTATGGTACATAATGGAGCAGAATCGTCACTCGTAGCGGAAGTCAAGGAAAAGCAGTTTATCGATCGAGCATTGCCTCAAATGAAGGAAGCAGTTTTGAGTAACAAGACTTCGGCATTTTCACTCGGCGGCGAGGATGGTGTATTGCGGTGTCAAGGTAGGCTGTGTGTTCCGGATGTGGATAAGCTTCGGGAGAGGGTAATGGTGGAGGCTCATAATTCCAGGTATTCCGTGCATCCAGGTTCTACGAAAATGTATCATGACCTCAAGGAGATTTATTGGTGGAACGGTATGAAGAGGGGTGTGGCGGACTTTTTATCTAAATGTCCGAATTGTCAGCAAGTGAAGGCTAAGCATCAGCGGCTCCGTGGGTTAACTCAGCTTATGGAAATACCAATGTGGAAATGGGAGATGATCAACATGGATTTCGTGGTAGGATTACCTCGCACTCAGCGCAAGTTTGACTCAATTTGGGTAATAGTGGATCGACTCACCAAATCAGCTCACTTCTTGCCAGTCAAGTCCACCGATACTGTAGAACAATATGCTAAGTTGTATATCAAGGAGATAGTAAGGCTTCATGGCACTCCACTTTCTATTATCTCGGATCGAGGGGCCCAGTTCACAACCAATTTTTGGAAGAAATTTTAGCAAGGTTTGGGTACTCAGGTGAATCTCAGCACAACTTTCCATCCACAGACTGATGGTCAAGCGGAGCGGACTATTAAGACACTTGAAGATATGTTGCGGGCTTGTGTCTTGGATTTCAAAGGTAATTGGGATGATCACTTGCCACTTATAGAATTTGCTTACAATAACAGCTTTCATGCTAGCATTCAAATGGCCCCATTTGAGGCATCGTACGGAAGGAGGTGCAGGTCTCCGATCGGATGGTTTGAAGTGGGTGAAGCAGAATTAATAGGACCGGATCTTGTGCACCAGGCTATGGAGAAAGTTAAAGTCATTCAGGAAAGGATGAAAACTGCTCAGAGTCGCCAGAAATCCTATGCGGACGTTCCTCGAAAAGAATTGGAATTTCAAGTTGATGATTGGGTGTTCTTGAGGGTATCTCCTATGAAGGGAGTCATGCGATTCCGGAAGAAAGGTAAGTTGAACCCTAGGTACGTCGGGCCGTACCGGATCGTTCAAAGGGTAGGGCAGGTGGCCTATAGGTTGGAATTGCCTCCTGAAATGCCATTAGTGCACCCGGTGTTCCATGTGTCTATGTTGATGAAAGTAGTTGGAAATTCGTCCACTATCGTGCCAGTCGAGACTATCAAGGTTAATGAAGAGCTGTCGTATGAAGAAGTTCCGGTTGCCATTCTTGATAGACAAGTCCATAAGTTGAGAAATAAGGAAGTTGCCTCAGTTAAGGTATTGTGGCGAAGTCAACAAGTTGAGGAAGCTACATGGGAAGCGGAGAAGGAATTGAAAGAGAAATATCCCCATCTGTTTGATCAAGTCTAGAAGAAATTATGTGTCCTTTTCTATCTCTAAAACAACTATCATTGTGTCCGAATTGGTTCCTTCCTAAATGCTAGTGAAGTCCCTCTAGTTGTGCAAGACTTATAGGTGTTGTGATTGTTTTAACTCATGTGAACATCTCTTTGGTAAATGAAAATTTTACAAAGAACTCTTGTGATAAGTAATCAATTAATGGTTGTATATGTTAGTAATGAATTATTTGTATGCATGTAGTATGTTGAAATGGCTAAATTATGTGAAACTCATTGAAATAACTGATTCATAAGCAAAACGTATCAAGTGATCAAATGTGTGCAATTGTTAAGGTAGGAAATTGTATGACAGTTGTAGGGATGGTTGTAATTCTGTTATGGTGTTTGGAATTTGTGTTTCGGGGGCCCTCTGTCAGGTAGAGATGTCCAAATTACAAAGGAAACTCTGGCAAAATTTTTCTAAGAATATGGGAAATAGTGAAAAGTATAGGAATCTGCGTAACATGTTTTCAAAACCAACTGGTCTTTGAAATACTGAAAAGTTTGAAATAGGTCCTCATTCGGGGACGAATGATTTTAAGTGGGGGAGGATGTGAGGCCCCGTAAAATTTGTTGGCTGAAAACCTAGTATCTTGTGGTGTCGACTCCGAATATGTGTTAGGAATGCGTAGAAAAGCTCGCCGTGGTACGGACCCTTGGTATTGATCTAAGCTTGTAAAAATCAAAAGAATCAATTTTTCCAGAGAATGCCATTCTGCGGCCCAAAATGCGGTTGCAGATCTAGTATGCGGACCGCATTCCTACCGCAGAGTGAAACAAAAGAGTTGTCAAAATTAATGTTGAAAATGCGGTCTATTATGCGATCACATAACCAATATGCGGACCGCATAATCGTCGCATAAGTCCCTCAAAGATTTGTGAAGGTCAGTTCTGCGGTGCACAATGCGACCGCATAACAGGAATGCGGACCGCATTCCCGTCGCAGACCCGAACAGACTCCTTAGAGTTTTGGGGGCACTTCTGCGTTCCAATCTGCGGACCGCATTTCGGTTCTGCGATCGCAGAATGCGACCGCAGATCTTGCTCGGGCTTCTATTTTTCTAAAATTTAAAACCCAACCCCTTTGAAATAAAACACCCATCCCCCTCATTCTTTAACGATCTTCTGCACAAAATAAGAGAGAGGAAGAGAGGGTCTTGAGAGAGAAAGTCATCTTCTCCAAAATTTATTCTTCAAAACTATCCGGGCCGGGAAATTTCAAGCTTATCTTCATCCCCCTTTTCTTGCAGGTAAAATCCCTAACCCTTTTCATTGAATTTCAGGTTTAAACTAGGGGGGGGGGGGAGTCTCATGCATTGGTTCTTGAAAATAATGGTTGAACTCATACATGCATGCCTTTTTATAACCTAAAATCTAGTAGGAGTAGCTGGGTGGGAGCAAAAACTTGTACAAAGAAGGGGCTGATAACCTAGATAAGTTTGAGAAGTGTGAGCACGTGATTTTTGCCACGCTTAAATTACTCCTACAAAATTCCTTAGAATTAGGATTTTTCTTTATTATTTGAATTTTTAGGAATTAATTGCATGATTTTGTGCCTTGTTTGCATTTTTGTGTGCATGTTTAGTTGCCATAACTCATAAAAAAGGATACAAAAATAGTACATTTGCATTCAGGACCCAAATTTATATTTTTTGTTCTATTAGTTTATTAACATTACAAAAAATGAAAGAAAATAACAAAAAAATGGTTCCTTTTGCATTCTTACTTTTAATTTTCAAATTTGTCTTAGTTTTATTTGAAATTAGGAGTTAGTTAATTCTTGAAAATTAATTAGTTTAGTTTTAGAATTAAATCAGGTCTTTTTATTTTTAATTTTGTATTAAACAAAAATAAAAAATAGAGGGAGAAAAAGAGCGAAAATAAATAAATAAAAAAAAGAAGAAAGAGAGAAAACAGACTGGCCGGCATTGGGCCAGTGATTAAATAGTTCACCAGCCCAATCTCAAAAGCTCTTCACAAACCCACAGTCCAAGCCCAAAATACCACATGTCCGGTCCAACACCCCTACAACCTACACGACCCCATTTTGCTTGCAATGAATCTCAGCCGTCGAGGTTTGCTCGATCGAACGACTGAGAAGCTGGGGTGTATAAGTATATATATGTCCAAACGATCCTACCCCCCTCAGGACCCCCTACCCTCTCATCTTTCCCATCTCTCACCGGACACCCCAACACCACCGTTCACCGCCGCCCTCCGCCGTCCGCCGCCGGCCGAAAATCGCCTCCGCCGGCGGCGAAGCCCCAATCCCTCCCAAAAACACACCATCGACTCGTCTTACCCTCCTCTTTCCAACCCCTAAAACCATCCCCTTCAATTCATTGCCAATCTTTTCGAATTTTAGATCGAAAATCCAGACCAAAACATTAACTCACCCAAATCCTACCAAATTTACACCATATACTCTTCTGACCTCCCTCTACTCGAATCCCTACCCAGAATCTTTCGAATGTTGCCAAAACCTCTCGAATTTTAGATCGTAGGGGCGGCAGAACCCTAGAAGTTCAAATCGTTCGATTGCTGCCCCAATTTCTTGAGTCCGTTGTTGGATTCGAGTCACGAAACAATGTTTTTGTTTGTTCTTTCTGAAGAACAAGCGTTTAACATTATTCCGAGGCTCGAATCGATATCCAGCCTTTGTTCAAGCCGTGCATAGGTGAGTTTTTCTTTTCCTTCTTTTGTTATTTGAATTCATTGTTTCAAAATTAGTTTCTGTTAATCTATTCTAGGTTTGTAATTTTCGATTTAATATAGTTTGATAATCTGATTCATACTTCCGCCTGTTCTTTGATTTTCTTTCGTTTGCCAGTGTTGGATTTTTCTTTCCCTACTGATTCTGTTTGATTTTGTTCATTTCTTAGTTTGTTTCACTGCTAATAGATAATAGTAGTTTGTAATCCGAAATTCAGTAGTTAGTTTTAGATTTAAGAGTTGTGATTGAATTTGTTTTTAGCTGATTAATTTTCAGAACTGTTAGTTTGACCAAGGTTAGTTAGAAAGGCTAGGTTAGTTAACATAGGTTAGTAATTTTAGGACTAATGTAGGGGCAATAAGGGTAGTTTACTTAGGGAATATTGCAGCAACTGAAAGTGAAGCCCCTAGAACTTTCTAGATTTTTTCTCAAATTGATATAAATCAAGAACAATACAAGTACCTAGAACCATTGACTCCAAGTCATCTTTGTCACTGACAAACATATTGGCATAGAACATTCATACAGGTTCTCATACACA
>NW_017670659.1:85566-173872 GCF_001879085.1 Nicotiana attenuata | reverse complement strand
TAAAAGAAAAATAAACAAAGTTCAAATTTATCTTCTTATACTTGTTACTTGAAGTGTCAACAATTGGCTGCCCAGGTGATTGAAATGGGCCTGTTTATGGGCCCAAAAAATTGAACAGCTTTACAGCTGGGGCACTAGTATGCGGGCAGCTTCAGTGATTTCAAAAATTAAAGCTTTGGGCCTCTCCCCCAAGCCCAACTGTGTCACATGTGTACCCTTGCATTTAGCAACTAGATTTAAACTTACAGCCCATATCTAGTCCTTATGACCTTATTCAATTAGTAAGACCCTCAAAATAATTTTAGGAAGGCCATCTTAGATAACCCAATAGCCCATGGCCCTTCGAGCTTAGTTTAATATCCTTTAAAAGATGAAATCGAGGTGCGTCGCGCCAAACAAAAATCACAAACTTGCGTGGCCCTCTTTAATTACTTCTACTAAAATACTTAGAAATCGGGATGTGCCATTTAGCGAACTTTCGTGGCCTCCCGCAAAGTTAGCAATACGCTAGTTGCTTTAGGCCGGTTATTTAAATAATATTACTTTCCTAAACTCGGGTGCACATTCATGTGACCCAAATCCAAATCTCAACGAAGTCGGAATGTGTCAAAAATCGCGGGTGCATTTATGTGACGTGGTTCGAGACGCGTTTTCACAACGTTGCAATTTTCTTTTAAAATAATAATAAAAGCGGTTTAATGTTAAAAAAGCACATAAGTTAAAACATGTATTGAAATCAGATTTTTAGCCAATTATAATAATTTAAGCGACCGTGCTAGAACCACGGGATCCGGGGGTGCCTAACACCTTCCCTCGGGTCAACAGAATTCCTTATTCAGAATTTCTGGTTCGCAGACTCCAACTGGGAAGTCAAAATTTTCCTCGATTTGGGATTCAAGTTAAATCGGTGACTTGGGACACCAAAAGCCAATCCTAACCCAAGTGGCGACTCTAAAAATCAAATAAATAATCCCATTTCGAATAATGTCACTTAAAGTGGAAAAACTCCCTTATACATTACCCTTCGGGGTAGGTGTGTAAAAAAGGAGGTGTGACAGCTCTGGCGACTCTGCTGGGGAACGAAACCAGAATTTCGATTCAGGGTTCAAGAATTCGAGCTTAGTATAATTGTTATATTTGGTTTTATCTGATTTTTCTACATGTTCCATGCTATATGTGCTAAATATTTTACCGCTTTGATATTCTGAATTGTATATATAAAATTGTTACGAAACCCTTCTCTTCTCATCTCCGGGGATGTACTCACTAGTTGAGACTCTCTATTCTGTTAGTGTCAATACCTTAAAATATGAAAGAGGCCGGACAAGTTACTAAGCCGGATGGCCTTTTGGTTCCCGGTACGTAGCCCCCTCCTCGACTCGAGTTGTCCGCTCGGGTACACAGTCTAGAACTTATACTCAAGTTTTGAACCTAGAATAACTCGACCTCATGCCGGATCCCTAGTAGGACGTTTGTTTGCATCATGTGCATTTGACTTAGGGGACTCAACACAGGGGTTGGGTCCGTCTAGGACAGGTGACCTGAAATGAATTGACCATCCTGATGCATCTTACGTGCTACTTGCGCATTTATTTGCTCGGCTTTGCATGTTGATCGTCTTGACTAAATGAGTGAAAATTGAGAAAATAAGCAGTGTTAGGACTAGGTGAGGATGACCATTTGAGAAAAACCAATGCCCAAATAGTACCGAAATGCTGCCGGATTTTTGAAAAATGAAAACAGAAAAAGAAAATATTTGAAAAAAAGGAAAATTGTTGTTCAGAATAGTTTTTGGCAAATCTGCCCGAACTACGCGGGTTTGATTCTCACCGGATGTGAGATACGTAGGCAAACCTCATCGGTTCCGACCCCAATTTTTAAAAAATCCAAAAATATTTTCTTTCAGTTCTTTCTTTAGAAATCTTTCCTTAAAAAATTCAAAAAAAAAAGTTTTTTAAACTCAAAAATGGTTTCCTTCTTTCTAATGTCTTTCGTATGAATAAAAAGAAAAATCAATAAAAATCAAAATCCAAAAATACAGGTTTCCTTCATTTTGAAGTATTTTTCCAAAAATTCAAAAAAAATCAGAAACAAAAATCCAAAAATACTCTCTTCTTCTTTAGAAGTCATTTTTTGTAAATGTCAATAAAAATTTTGAAAAACTGAAGTCCAAAAATATTTGTTTCTTTTCCTTAGAAGTATTTTTGTAAATAAATAAAAGCTCAGAAATTCAAAACATTTTTCTTAAAGAAGTCCCTCTTTCGAAAATTAAGAGGTTACATCCAAAATCCAAAAATATTTCCCTTTTTCCCTAGAAAAAGAGAAAACGAATGAAAAACTCAAACAAAAAGTATTCCCAAAGTTCAAATCAAAAAAAAAAAAAGAAATTTTCAGAAGTCTTTCTTTCAAAAATAAAATCAAAATCAAAAATCCAAAACAAATTCCCTTTCTTCTTTTAAAGCACTTTTTTAGAAAATTCCAAAGAAAAAAAAAATCAAATAAATCAAAACTGTTTTTCTTTTGCCTTAAATCCAAAAATATTTTCTTTTAGTTCCTTCTTTAGAAATCTTTCCTTAACAAATTCCAAAAAAAAAAAAAGAAGTTTTTAGTACTCAATTCCCACTTTTGCCCGAACTACGCTGGTTTGATTCTCACCGGATGTGAGATACGTAGGCAACCCTCATCTGGTCCAACCACCCTTTTTGCAAAAATAGCAACAAAATGTTAAAATTTTAATTTTTGTCACAAATAAGTCAGGTGATGCCATTCTTGCTTAAAATAAGCCGAATGTCCCCAAAGGGACGCCGGAAGGCTGTTTTTGCAAGAACAGCCACCTTGGGTCATTTTCAATGGTTAGCAGACACAGCCTTAAAATCTTCCCCAGAAGTGCTGAAAGGCCGTAACTGCAAAACCAAGTCTTTGTTTTTTAAATGAAAATTTTGCAAAATAGCCTTTTTCCTGTTTAAGTCGAAATAAGTCATTAAATCACTTTAAATAAATGTGCAGGATGAGCACAATTCAAAATAAATCTTTCTCAATCATGAATAAAATCCCTTTGGAGTTGCGTTTGTGGTGGAACGATCTAGGAGGAGAAGGGAAAGATGAAGTCAAAAAACATTTGAAAGGGCTTACCGGTTTGTTGGAAATTACGCCTCGGGGAGATATCATAAGGGCATTAGTTACATGTTGGGACCCCGCACACAACGTGTTCCATTTTTCAGACTTTGAACTCACCCCGACCTTGGAGGAAATAGCCGGGTACATCGGACGCGCTGAGGTCCCTTTAAGACACAAGTACTTGATTGCCCCAAGAACCGTGGCCGTGCACAAATTCTTAGACTCACTGAAGATAAGCAGGACGGTCCACAACACAGATTTGGCGGATGGCTTTCGTACTCCACACTTCATATACCATAGATATGGCCACATCGGAGGGTTCAATAACCCGGAGAACAAGATATATAGCAAAGGAAACCGCCAAAAATAGGAAGAACATAGACGTTTTACTTTTATGGTGGTCTTTTGGGGCTTTTGGTATTCCCGAGGAAAGATGGAAATATTGACATAAAGATAGCCGGGGTCGTCAGCACTCTACTCACTCAGGCAAAAAGTACTCTTGCGCCCATGATATTAGCTAAAATCTTCCGCGCTCTTACAGCCTGCAAAGCCGGAGGAGACTTCTTTGAGGGGTGCAATCTCTTGTTGCAAATGTGGATGACCGAACACCTGTGCCATCGTCCCCAGTTCCTGAGTTATGGGTCTACAGAGAAAACCTGTATAGAGGAGTTTTATACAAGGATTAAGGGGGTCAGCTTGCCTGAAGGATTCGCAGGCTGGACATCATACTTTCGGTCCCTCACCGCCAGTCAAATAGAGTGGACGCTTGGGTGGTTACCTGTCGATGAAATCATATATATGCCAGCAGCGGGGCCACACTTCCTCTTAATGGGTCTTAAGAGCATTCAGCCTTATGCTCTGTACCGGGTTTTAAGGCAACTCGGGAGATGCCAAGTAGTGCCAAAGGATGACGATCTTAGTATCCAAGTAGTTGAGATTGGTCCTGATGGTCAGTTTCCTGAAGCAAGGGTCCGTCAAGTTTGGAGCGAATGTCAATACTTGACGGCAAATACTTGTGTCCGGGATCGTTCTAAAGGAGAAGTGTCACCTGGGTATCATGCCTGGTATAGAAGGGACGTTGCATTTGGGAGGCCGGCCAAAAGACCTCACCTCCAGGATTTTGTCGAATCATCACAAGAACAATGGGCCTGGTTAGCTAAAGAAAATGAATATAGAGCTAAAATAGGAGAATTGGAAAAACAAGTCCGAGACCTTCAGTTTGAAAATAGTGTGCAAGCTGCAGTCGATGAGGGTGAGAAAAAGAAATTGGCCAAAGAGAATGAAGCCTTACGAGCCCAAATTCAAAAGATGAAGATAGCGGCCGAAGATCCCGTCAGAAGCGTCAAAGATGTAAAACTTATAGAAAATCTAAGGCAAAAAGTGAATGACTACAGTTTTGATCTCAACAAAGCAGAAAGAGAATTAGCCGGGGTTCGAAAACAATTGGCTAAAAACACGGAAGAACGAGCCCGCATGGTTAAACAGTTGAAAGAAGAATACGATAATAAGGTCGCGGGGTTAAGGAAAAGGGTCATTGCCACAGAGAACAAAATGATCAAACAGGTAAAGGAATTCAAGATCGAAAGAGAACATTGTTACGCAGCATTGGCACAATTAGAAATGGACTTGCAACAACTCCAGGAGCAAAACCAGATAGCCGAGCAGACTTTGGAGGCTAGGGCCCAACAGATAGGGCGGTTGCTTCAGGAAAAGGGCAGAATCAGAGAAAGAATCTTAACCGTTGCTCACTACATTACTAGGAAATGCCAAATGTGCGAGAACATGACTCGCACCACTTTCTTTGCATCGGTGATGATATTTGTGAAGCAAATAATGAGTGACCTGGACAGACTTCAAGGGGAACTTGCATATAGGCCCGCGGCGAGACCGAACGATGTCCCGCGGGCACCAGGAGCTTTAATGTATTCGTGATTATCATATTTCCTTTTTCTAGAGTCTGTCAGTGTTTGAGTCTATATTTTCTTTTCGCTAAGAGTCTATCAGTCTGTATTTTCTTTTCGCTAAGAGTCGTTGTTGAGTCTGTATTTTCTTTTGAAATAGAATAGTTGACGTTGGAGTTTGTAGTTTTTCTTTTATCAGAGTCTGTTATGTTTTGAGTCCTTGTAATCAAAGTGTTTGCTATCAATAAAAGTGAAAATCCCAAAACATGTTGCTTCTATTTTACATTTTATTTTGCAAGAACTACGCTTGGTCTGATTCATGCGGGGTCATGATGCGTAGGCAATCTCCATAGGATTCGACCGTAACCCTAAGGAAAAAAAAGAGAAAAAGAGAGAAAAAAAGAGGGAAAAGCAGAAAATGAAAAAGAGAGGGAAAAGAAAAACAGAAACAAAAAGAAAAGTAAGAAAAACAAAGAGTAGAAATCAAAAGAAGAGAAAATAGAAAAGAAAAGCCGGGATGACGCATGCAACCAGTGCAAACATGTAGACGTCCGTTTAACTGTATAGGTGCATCACATCCCAACATGCGATTGCCTATCTGTTACTTGTCTCAAACTAACCATGTGTTGCTTCAAATTTCCAGCTTAACTTTAGAAACGGTGGTTGGTTGTGGTAAGCTGGCATCGCATCAATACTTCACCAGATCAAAAGGAAGTGTGGAAATGTCTACAGAAATGACTTTGCCCGCAGTTCCCATCTCTGAGGACAGCCCCATCTCGGGGTTCCCGACATCTGAGTCTATCACAGACGAAGAGAACCGAATACTACGTCTCCGACTCATATAGATGTGGGACGCCTGGACCAATGGAAGGGAGCCTCCAAGCGCCATCCTTGGATTTCCTGAACTATTCCTTAGATCTGGGGGTACCTCCAATATCCCTATCAGCCACCCTCACACTCCTTTGGGAAAGCCTACCATGACCGCTCACTTCGTCGGAACACCTTCTGAGGTCCGCCCCCAGGTGTTCCCAGCAGGAGCAGCTCCTAACATCTTCACTGCTCTACCATGCTCTGCTACAACACAACCTTCACTGCCAAGGCCTGCCTTTGATCGCTCAGCTTTCACCTTCCAAAACCCTGTCTTTCCAGTGGATCCTCCTCAATATCCCACATATAATTAGTCTCATCCACCACCATTTGAGCTTACGCCAGGACAAGATCAAACTCCCAAAGCCCCAGAGTAGGATGAGATGGCAAAGAGAATGAGAAGCTTTGAACAGAGTTTAAAAAAAATGCAAGGTTTGAGCGGGCAAAAGAGTGTCTCCTATACAGACCTATGTATGTTCCCACATGTACATTTGCCTTCAGGGTTCAAAACACCAAAATTTGAGAAGTATGACGGGCACGGTGACCCCATTGCTCACCTGAAGAAGTATTGCAATCAATTACGGGGAGCCGGTGGCAAATAAGAATTGTTGATGGCATATTTCGGGAAAAGCTTAATTGGCATCGATTCAGAGTGGTATATGGACCAAGATGTCTCGCGTTGGCATATTTGGGATGATCTGGCCCGAGACTTTGTTCGACAATTTCAGTACAACATAGACATCGCGCCAGACAGGAACTCCTTGGCGAATCTAAAGAAAAAGCCCTTAGAAAGTTTCCGCGCAATTAAGTGGCGTGAACAGGCGTCAAGAGTGAAGCCTCCGATGGATGAGGCAGAGATGGTCACTGTTTTGCTTCAAGCCCAGGAAGCAGACTACTTTCGCAGAGGCAATAAAAATCGGAGAGATGGTAGAAAATGGGCTAAAAATGGGTAGAATCTTGAGCTAGTCAGCCATAAGAGCAACCTCCCAAGCCATCCAAGGCGGGTCTGGAGGAATGGCCAAAGGGAAAAAGAAAGAAGAAATAGTGATGGCAGCATCGGGAGGAAGAAGATACCGGGCTCCTAGACCGGTGTTCTCTGAAAGAACCCCTCAACACTACTATCCCCAAACTAATATGGCTTACCCTCCCCCACCTTATGCGGTCATGAATGCTCAACCTTTCGGCCGACCGCAACCACAAGCTAACCAAAATCTACATCCATTCCAAAGAAACCAACCTCCTTACCAGAACCAATATAATCCCCGACCACCGCAAAATAATTTCCGCCCTCGGGAACCACCCAGACGTCCAAATTTTACGCCGATTGGTGAACCCTACTCCAGTCTGTTCCCGAAGCTTGTTCAGATGAATCTGCTGCAGCCTATCCCCCAAAACAGGCAGAACCCGGAATCTCTAGCTTATCAACGAGGGGTCCATTGTGATAACCATTCAGGAGCTGAATGGCATAGTACTGATAACTGCTGGACATTAAAGAAAGCTGTGGAAGATTTGATTGAACAATGGAAAATAGTGTTGAGGGATGAAGAAGCCCAAATGTGACCAATAATCCGTTGCCCGCTCACAACAACGGGCCGGTAATCGGGATGATCTCTGAAGACAGAGAACTTGATCCAGCATTAAAAGCTATAATTGCTATTGCCGACGCAGAAAAGAAACCCAAGGTAGCCTCGAAGCAAGAGAAAGGGGAGAAGAATTATCATATTTCCCTTTTTCTAGAGTCCCTGTCATGTGTTTGAGTCTATATTTTCTTTCCGAACTACACTGGTTTGATTCTCACCGGATATGAGATACGTAGGCAACCCTCATCGGGTCCAACCCTCCATTTGCAAAAATAGCCAAAAATGTCAAAATTTTAATTTTTGTCACAAATAATTCAGGTGATGCCATTCCTGCTTAAAATAAGCCGAACGTCCCCAAAAGGACGCCGGAAGGCTGTTTTTGCAAGAACAGCCACCTTGGGTCATTTTCAATGGTTAGCAGACACAGCCTTAAAATCTTCCCCCAGAAGTGCTGAAAGGCCGTAACTACAAAACCAAGTCTTTGTTTTTCTTAAATGAAAATTTTGCAAAATAGCCTTTTTCCCTTTTAAGTCGAAATAAGTCATTAAATCACTTTAAATAAATGTGCAGGATGAGCACGATTCAAAATAAATCTTTCTCAATCATGAATAAAATCCCTTTGGAGTTGCGTCTGTGGTGGAACGATCTAGGAGGAGAAGGACAAGATGAAGTCAAAAAATATTTGAAAGGGCTTACCAGTTTGTTGAAAATTACCCCTCGGGGAGACATCATAAGGGCATTAGTTACATGTTGGGACCCCGCACACAACGTGTTCCTTTTTTCAGACTTTGTACTCACCCCGACCTTGGAGAAAATAGTCGGGTACATCGGACGCGCTGAGGTCCCTTTAAGACACAAGTACTTGATTGCCCCGAGAACCGTGGCCGTGCACAAATTCTTAGACTCACTGAAGATAAGCAGGACGGTCCACAACACAGATTTGGCGGATGGCTTTTGTACTCCACACTTCATATACCATAGATATGGCCACATCGGAGGGTTCAATAACCCGGAAAACAAGATATGTAGCAAAGGAAACCGCCAAAAATGGGAAGAACATAGACGTTTTGCTTTTATGGTGGTCTTTTTGGTGCTTTTGGTATTCCCGAGGAAAGATGGAAATATTGACATAAAGATAGCCGGGGTCGTCAGCACTCTACTCACTCAGGCAAAAAGTACTCTTGCGCCCATGATATTAGCTGAAATCTTCCGCGCTATTACAGCCTGCAAAGCCGGAGGAGACTTCTTTGAAGGGTGCAATCTCTTGTTGCAAATGTGGATGACCGAACACCTATGCCATCATCCCCAGTTCCTGAGTTATGGGTCTACAGAGAAAACCTGTATAGAGGAGTTTTATAGAAGGATTAAGTGGGTCAGCTTGCCTGAAAGATTCGCAGGCTGGACATCATACTTTCGGTCCCTCACCGCCAGTCAAATAGAGTGGACGTTTGGGTGGTTACCTGTCGATGAAATCATATATATGCCGGCATCTAGGCCACACTTAATGGGTCTTAAGAGCATTTAGCCTTATGCTCCGTACTGGGTTTTAAGGCAACTTGGGAGATTCCAAGTAGTGCCAAAGGATGACGATCTTAGTATCCAAGAAGTTGAGATTGGTCCTGATGGTCAGTTTCCTGAAGCGAGGGTCCGTCAAGTTTGGAGCGAATGTCAATACTTGACGGCAAATACTTGTGTCCAGGATCATTCTAAAGGAGAAGTGTCACCTGGGTATCATGCCTGGTATAGAAGGGACGTTGCATTTGGGAGGCCGGCCAAAAGACCTCACCTCCAGGATTTTGTCGAATCATCACAAGAACAATGGGCCTGGTTAGCTAAAGAAAATGAATATAGAGCTAAAATAGGAGAATTGGAAAAACAAGTCCGAGACCTTCAGTTTGAAAATAGTGTGCAAGTTGCAGTCGATGAGGGTGAGAAAAAGAAATTGGCCAAAGAGAATGAAGCCTTATGAGCCCAAATTCAAAAGATGAAGGTAGAGGCCGAAGATCCCGTCAGAAGCGTCAAAGATGTGAAACTTATAGAAAATCTAAGGCAAAAAGTGAATGATTACAGTTTTGACCTCAACAAAGCAGAAAGAGAATTAGCCGGGGTTCGAAAACAATTGGCTAAAAACGCAGAAGAACGAGCCCGCATGGTTAAACAATTGAAAGAAGAGTACGATAATGAGGTCACAGGGTTAAGCAAAAGGTTCATCGCCACAGAAAACAAAATGATCAAATAGGCAAAAGAATTCAAGGTTGAAAGAAAGCATTGTTACGCACCATTGGCACAATTAGAAATGGACTTGCAACAACTCCAGGAGCAAAACCAGATAGCCGAGCAGACTTTGGAGGCCAGGGCCCAGCAAATAGGGCGGTTGCTTCAGGAAAAGGGCAGAATCAGAGAAAGAATCTTAACCGTTGCTCACTACATTACTAGGAAATGCCAAATGTGCGAGAACATGACTTGCACCACTTTCTTTGCATCGGTGATAATATTTGTGAAGCAAATAATGAGTGACCTGGACAGACTTTAAGGGGAACTTGCATATAGGCCCGCGGCGAGACCGAACAATGTCCCGCGGGCACCAGGAGCTTTAATGTATTCGTGATTATCATATTTCCTTTTTCTAGAGTCTGTCAGTGTTTGAGGCTGTATTTTCTTTTCGCTAAGAGTCTGTCAATCTGTATTTTCTTTTCGCTAAGAGTCAGTCAGTTGTTGAGTCTGTATTTTCTTTTGAAATGGAATAGTTGACGTTGGAGTCTGTAGTTTTTCTTTTATCAGAATCTGTCATGCTTTGAGTCTTTGTAATCAAAGTGTTTACTATCAATAAAATTGAAANTTCATCGCTCAACTGACTACCACCTGTGAGCCCATATTCAAACTGTTGAAGAAAGATGCAGCAATCAAATGGACATCCGAATGTCAAGAGGCCTTCGACAAAATCAAGGAATATTTGTCAAATCCTCCAGTATTGGTCCCACCGGAGCATGGGCGACCTCTCTTCTTGTATCTGATAGTATTAATTCTTTTGGATGTGTTCTTGGGCAGCATGATATAACCGGCAGGAAAGAGCAGGCAATTTACTATCTGAGCAAGAAGTTCACCAGCTACGAGGCCAAGTACACTTTGTTGGAGAGAACATGCTGTGCTCTAACGTGGGTCGCTCAAAAGTTGAGACATTATCTTCAAACCCACACCACCTATCTCATAACCAGGTTGGATCCTTTGAAGTACATATTCCAGAAACCGATGCCCACGGGGAGACTGGCAAAATGGCAAATCTTGCTCACTGAATTTGACATAGTCTACGTTACTCGCACGGCAATGAAAGCCCAGGCATTGGCAGATCATTTGGCTGAAAACTCGGTTGACGAGGAATACCAACCATTGAGCACATATTTCCCAGATGAGGAGGTAAATTCGGTAGAAGCCATCTCTGAGGACACTCGTGCTTGGAAAATGTTCTTTGACGGAGCAGTAAATGCAAGAGGCGTAGGCATTGGGGCAATCTTGATATCACCCAATGGTCAGCACTACCCAGCTACAACAAGGCTCTGATTCTTTTGCACAAACAATACGGCTGAATACGAAGCCTGTATCATGGGCATGAATATGGCAATTGACCAAGATGTCAAAGATTTATTGATCATGGGGGACACTGATTTGATTATCCAGCAAGCCCAAGGAGAGTGGGAAACTCGAGACGTTAAGCTCATTCCCTATCGATAGCATGTAGAAGATCTCACCATGCGCTTCAAGTCGATAGAGTTCAGGTATATCCCTCGATGTCACAATGAACTAGCCGATGCACTCGCCACTCTAGCTTCAATGCTGCCTTACCTAGGCAATGCCCATATTGACCCTCTGGAGATTCAAATCAAAGAAAAGCACGAGTATTGTAATGCGGTCGAGGCGGAACCCAGCATTCAGCCCTGGTATCATGATATCAAGAGATACCTGAAAACACAAGAATACCCCGAGCAAGCCACTGGAGATCAGAAGAGAACCATTAGACGGCATGCGAGCGGTTTCTTCTTAAGCGGTGATGTTTTGTATAAAAGGACCTCGGACCTCAACCTGCTAAGATGTGTTGATGCCGAGGAAGCTGGAAGAATTATGCATGAAGTGCACGCAGGAGTATGCGGACCTTATATGAATGGTTATGTGCTGGCAAAGAAAATTCTGCGAGCAGGGTATTACTGGATAACTATTGAAAATGACCTTTTTAGCTTTGTTCGAAAATGCCATCAATGTCATGTGCACGGTGATTTGATTCATGCACCTCCAACAGAACTCCATCCGATGTCAGTACCTTGCCCATTTGTTGCTTGGGGTATGGATGTCATTGGGCCGATCGAGCCAAAAGCTTCGAATGGGCATAGATTTATATTGGTGGCAATTGACTATTTCACAAAATGGGTTGAGGCCATCACTCTCAAGTCGGTCACCAAGAAAGCTGTGGTAGACTTTGTGCACTCCAATCTCATTTGCCGCTTTGGCATTCCTGCAACTATCAATACCGACAATGCTGAAAATTTGAACAGTCGTGTGATGGGAGAGGTATGTGAACAATTCAAGATAACGCATAGAAACTCTACTCCTTATCGGCCAAAAACCAACGGTGCTGTTGAAGCAGCAAATAAGAACATCAAGAAGATTTTGAGAAAGATGATTCAAAGCTCCAGGCAATGGCATGAAAAGCTACCTTTCGCATTACTCGGGTATCGTACCACAGTGCGTACATCAATTGGAGCAACACTGTACTTGTTGGTTTACGGTACTGAAGCTGTCATACCTGCAGAAGTAGAAATTCCTTCACTCCGGATAATTGTTGAAGCGGAGATTGAGGACAGTGAGTGGGTTAAGACCCGGCTAGAGAAATTGTCATTAATTTATGAAAAATGGATGGCCGCAGTTTTTCACGGGCATTATACCAACAAAGAATGGCCCGCGCTTATAACAAGAAAGTGTGTCCCAGGAATTTTGAAGTGGGACATCTGGTACTTAGACGCATTCTCCCTCATCACCAGGAAGAAAAAGGAAAGTTTGCCCCTAATTGGAAAGGTCCATACATAATTCGAAAGATATTGCCAAGAGGAGCACTGTATCTAGGAGACATCGAAGGGAATGATCCTGAAACAGCAGTCAATGCAGATGCAGTAAAAAGGTACTACGTCTAACCCTCACGCAGCGATGGCTTTTGTGCAATTGAGATGACGAAGGCTTTCCTTCCCGCTACCCCAAACACTATTAATCCTTTGTAAATCCTTTGAGCCGGTTACTCTTCTTTGATCACCCTCTTTGGAACCCGGAAGTACCAGCGGAAAAGAAGATGCAAAAAAAAAAGAAAAAAAGAAAAAAAAAGAAAACAAAACCAAAACAAAAGCAAAAACAAAAACAAAAATTATTGTCCTGAACTACGTTTGACTTGATTCCGAAAGGATACGTAGGTAGCCTCTCGCTGAGGTTCAGTCACACCAAAACAAAAATCCCAATTTCCCCAAAAGATGAAACTGGGGCAGATGATATAATGGTTCGGCCATGAATCCGCCGAAATGGTTCCAACGTTGTAGTTCCGCCCAAAATTCTTTTTACCCCAAAACCTTGTCCAAGTACTTCCGATCAATTGACAAAGGCATGGAAGTGGCAAACATCATGATTGGAATCTCATACAATGCAAATTGAGAGAAATAAAATGAGAGAGTCTTATCGGTGAAAACCTTCGGGCACCATGAGGCGATGGTGAGTAGAGAAACTGAAAATGAGAGAGTCCGCTTAGTGAAAACTCGAAAAGAGCACTATCGGGCGAGGGTGAGAAGAGAAATGAGAGAGGTCGATTGGTGAAAACCCGCAAAAGGCGCTGTCAGCCGAAAAGAAGACATCTCATCACTGAAAGAGTCCTGGCAAGGTTCCCTGGTTTTGAAATGTGGAACAATGGAAGCTGGAATGTTTGTGTGGGTCGGGCGTCCAGTCCAAGAAGCATGTCATGTTTATTTGAAGCCAACATGCACCCCAGATAAGTCCTTCTTTTCCCCCGAAAGGGACGCTTCTCTTCAAACTCATATGCTTGCCTTTTTTTCATACTTCTCTTTGAGTCCTTTTCTGTTTAACACAGATTCCGAATTACTACAAAGAAAAGGTGGTAGGACCGGTTTCACAGGGCTCCGCCTGGCAAGAGCCGAAGAAAATACTCAGCCTCAGCGGACGCGTCAGTCCAATCCCGATTGATCATGGTTGTTGATGCTTTCGAAGCAAAGACATTGGAAAAGAAAGAAAAAGGCAAAGGTCCTAAGGGCAGAATAAAGTAAATGGGTTAGAGCCCACACAGGCGAGTCATCATGAAGTCCTAAGGCTGAACCCGGTCGGTTTGAAAAAAAGATTCACCCTCAAGGCAAACGAGCAGCAAAGTTCTCAACAGAAAGGGGGCCGGGATCAAGCGATTGGGATGATCAAGGCCACAAAACCAACCACCGTTTCAAATTAACAAATTGTTCTTTGTTGAAAACAGGTTTTATTCAGAGCAACCGTGAAAGTAGCAGGTGCAACCCAAAAGAAATGAAATGCGCAAGTGCTGAAACAGCTTTGAAGCAGGAAAACGACCAAAAAGGAAGTTTCCCCTCCCCAAATTCTTTCATGTGTTTTGCTAAATAAAAGGAAAACATATAAAGAGGAAAACAAAAGAAAAAAAGAAAGAAGAAAGGAAATAAAAATGAAAATCCCAAAAGAAAAACAAATTATGGTAGCATAGGATCCCATTCCTTAAATATCCCGGCCAAAAACCGAGGATCTCCCGGCCAAAAAACCGAGGAGCTTTTTCTTTCCGAATTCCGGCCAAAAAACCGAGGATCTCCCAGCCAAAAAACGGAGGAGATTTTTCTTTCCAAATCCCGGCCAAAAAACCGAAGATTTCCCGGCCAAAAAACCGAGGAGCTTTTTCTTTCCAAATCCCGGCCAAAAAACCGAGGAGCTTTTTCTTTCCAAATCCCGGCCAAAAAAAACCGAGGATCTCCCTGGCATAACCCAAGGAGCTTTTTCTTTCCAAATCCCGGCCAAAAACCGAGGATCTCTCTACACATTCCTGATTTGATTGCTTAGATATGTGTCACAACTAACTCACGAAATTTTCCTAGTGAAAACTGGGGCAGAAAATTTCGTTCGTTTGTTTGTTTTGGTATCCTAAGCAGGTCAACCTCAAGACACAAGGTGTGAGATGACCAATGGAATAAATCTCAATCCAGAATCAAGAAAAGAAGAAAAGAACAAAAAAGATGAACTCAAATGTGAAGCAAGCAAGGGCGCGGATTGCTCAAAATCTGATTGAAGTCACAAGCTCCGTTGATCCTGTTTTGACCCAATGCTGCATGAAGAAGTAAAACACCTACAACTTGCGAGCATCAAGATTCAGATCGAAGTCCACAGCAAAATCAGCTAAGACTCAAGATCAAGTTTCAAGACAATTATAGATAGGAATCTTATAACTCATAGTTGATAGGCATAGCTAGCTTAGCTTTTGATTTTCCTTTTGGTGTAATAAGGGGGTCAGCAAGCAGTAGCAGCAACAGCAGCAGTAAATTCATAGCTCTTGGTAGTCCCAGCTACCAAACTTTCCAGAACTACACTGACCTGATTCCTTTATAGCCAAGGATATGTAGGCAACCCTTGAAGCAGGGTTCGGTCAGACGGTTTTCAAAGTGCTTCTCATGGAGTCCGAGTTGGCAAAAATCCTTCATGGTGCTCATTTATCTTTGCCCGAAAACTCTTCGTGTCTTCGAGCAAAGAGGGGCAGCTGTGAGCACGTAATTTTTGTCACGCTTAAACTACTCCTATAAAATTCCTTAGAATTAGGATTTTTATTTTATTATTTGAATTTCAGGAATTAATTGCATGATTTTGTGTTGTGTTTGCATTTTGTGTGCATTTTTTTTTGGTGTCATAAAAATGAAAAATTGAAAAATAGCTAATTTTAGATTTTAGATTAATTAAACATCAATTGGAAAATAAGAGAAAATAACAAACAAACAAAAAAAAAATCTTGTACATTTTTTGTTCCTTTAATTTCACTTTGTTTAATTTTCCTCTTAAAATTAGGATTTAATTAATTTTAGAAACTTAATTAGTCACATTTAGAATTAAATCAGGTTTTGGCTATTTTTAATTTTTTTTGCATTTAATAAAATCCAAAATTCAAAAAAAATACAAAAAGAAAAAGAAGAAAAAAAATAATAATAAAAGAATTTGAGATGAGGAAGTAGGCCAATTTTGGGCCATTTTCGTGCAAACCCCCAGCCCAAATGCCCAAAACCCCTCAAACCCACAGTCCAAGCCCAAATGCCACAGGTCCGGTCCAGCCCCCCTACAACCTAAACGACCCCGTTTTGCTTGCATTGAATCTCAGCCGTCGAGGTTTGCTTGATCGAACGGCGAGAAGCTGGGGTGTATAAGTATATATATGTCCAAACGATCCTACCCCCCTACCCTCTCATCTCTCCCATCTCTCACCGGACACCCCAACACCACCGTTCACAGCCGCCCTCCGCCGTCCGCCGCCGGCCGGAATTCGCCTCCGCCGGCGGCGAAGCTCCAATCCCTCCCAAAAACACACCATCGACTCGTCTTCCCCTCCTCTTTCCAACCCCCAAAACCATCCCCTTCAATTCATTGCCAATCTTTTCGAATTTTAGATCAAAAATCCGGACCAAAACATTAACTCACCCAAATCCAACCAAATTTACACCATATACTCTTCTGACCTCCCTCTACCCGAATCCCTAGCTAGAATTTTTCGAATGTTGCCAAACCTCTCGAATTTTAGATCGTAGGGGCGGCAGAACCCTAGAAGTTCAAATCGTTCGATTGCTGCCCCAATTTCTTGAGTCCGTTGTTGGATTCGAGTCACGAAACAATGTTTTCGTTTGTTCTTTCTGAAGAACAAGCGTTTAACATTATTCCGAGGCTCAAATCGATATCCAGCCTTTGTTCAAGCCGTGCATAGGTGAGTTTTTTTTCCTTCTTTTGTTATTTGAATTCTTTGTTTTAAAATTAGTTTCTGTTAATCTATTCTAGGTTTGTAATTTTCGATTTAATTTAGTTTGATAATCTGATTCATACTTCTGCCTGTTCTTGGATTTTCTTTCATTTGCCAGTGTTGGATTTTTCTTTCCCTACTGATTCTGTTTGATTTTGTTCATTTCTTAGTTTGTTTCACCGCTAATAGATAATAGTAGTTTGTAATCCGGAATTCAGTAATTAGTTTTAGATTTAAGAGTTGCGATTGAATTTGGTTTTAGCTGATTAATTTTCAGAACTGTTAGTTTGACCACGGTTAGTTAGAAAGGCTAGGTTAGTTAACATAGGTTAGTAATTTTAGGACTAATACAGGGGCAATAAGGGTAGTTTACTTAGGGAATATTGCAGCAACTGAAAGTAGAAGCCCCTAGAACCTTCTAGATTGAGGTTCCAATTTGAATTTCAGAAATTGAATAGTATAACTTGGGTAACAAGTCAGTACCCTAAGGATTTTTAAGCAAAAAAGCTAATATAAAGAGGGGGCTAAGGTGCAAAGCAAAAATCTGAAAGGTGCCCTAATATTTGCCTATAAAAGGCAGTATACCCTGCCTTTCAAGCTAAGTTTGGAAGTCTGAAAATTTAGAATCTGGAGGTTTTTGGAAATCTGAGAGTTTTGAATGGTTTTTGAGAGGGAGATTTTCAGATCTTAAAAAGTTCTAGAAAGCCTAAAAAGCTACTGAAATTCAACACAAATCTCTGCAGAATTTGAGTGTTCAGATATATAGATTTTAGATCTTAGAGAAGAAAGGAAAATCCTGAAAATCAGCACAAAAAATAGCTTAGAAATCCAGTAAAAGCTACTGTTTGAATTCCTCTGGTTGAGAATTGTTTATAATTTGTCCACTGAAGCTTGGTGTTAGATTCAGCTGGGTTATTATTCAATTGGTTTAATTCCAAAGCATTTCAAATCGTTAGCTGGGTTACTATTTGTTGCTGATTTCCCCCTACTGCTTGCTGATACTCCTGCTCACTTTTGTCTTCAATTTCCAGGTATTTACATTAACCTTTGAATGGCCAGAGGTTGTGGAAACATGTAGTTGAAGATTGAATTTGAATAAAAGGCTGTTGCAAGTTGATTTCCTTTTTTTGATTCCCTGTCTATTCAATTGATTTGTAATAAGATATGTAATCCTATATGTCGCTCGACCCATTGATCTATGCATTTAAAGCTTCAGATGTTCAATAGCCATAAGTAAAAGTAGCAGGGCATATATGTTTGATAGTATACAGCATTGTTGCTTTGGACTGTGTTATTCATTTAGTCAAATTCTATTTTAAGTAGGTAAGTCATGTGTAATTGAAATAGGATTGTTGCTTCAGATTAGATACTGTTTTAAATCTGGAAATAAGTCTATTAGGTTCAATTGTTCAAGTTTCAGGTTAGTTTACTGAATGTGTCTCAGGTGTCCTGGGGCCTAAACACATGGGTTTTTAAAGTCAATACAGGAAATCGATCTGATAATATAATTGTTTAGTTGTTTTAAATGTTTTAGTGTATCGTGAACAGTTTTAGTTGTTTAGTTGTTTTAAATTGTTTCAGTTGTTTTTGAAGTGTTTTAGTTGTTTTAAAATTGGATCGTGAGCAATTTTATTTGTTTTAGCTGTTTTAATTGTTTTGGTTATTTTCAATTGTTTTAGTTGTTTTAAATTGTCTCAGCTCTTTTAAGAAAATCGCTACTGTGATAACCAATCAATAATTTCAAATTTAAAAGAAAAACAAACAAAGTTCAAATTTATCTTCTTGTACTTGTTACTTGAAGTGTCAACAATTGGCTGCCCAGGTGATTGAAATGGGCCTGTTTATGGGCCCAAAAAATTGAACAGCTTTACAGCTGGGGCGCTAGTATGCGGGCAGCTTCAGTCATTTCAAATATTAAAGCTTTGGGCCTCTCCCCCAAGCCCAACTGTGTCACATGTGTACCCTTGCATTTAGCAACTAGATTTTAAACTTACAGCCCATATCTAGTCCTTATGACCTTATTCAATTAGTAAGACCCTCAAAATAATTTTCGGAAGGCCATCTTAGATAACCCAATAGCCCATGGCCCTTCGAGCTTAGTTTAATATCCTTTAAAAGATGAAATCGAGGTGCGTCACGCCAAACAAAAATCACAAACTTGCGTGGCCCTCTTTAATTACTTCTACTAAAATGCTTAGAAATCGGGATGTGCCATTTAGCGAACTTTCGTGGCCTCCCGCAAAGTTAGCAATACGCTAGTTGCTTTAGGCCGGTTATTTAAATAATTACTTTCCTAAACTCGGGTGCAAATTTATGTGACCCAAATCCAAATCTCAACGAAGTCGAAATGTGTCAAAAATCGCGGGTGCATTTATGTGACGTGGTTCGAGACGCGTTTTCACAACGTTGCAATTCTCTTTTAAAATCATAATAAAAGCGGTTTAATGTTAAAAAAGCACATAAGTTAAAACATGTATTAAAATTAGATTTTTAGCCAATTATAATAATTTAAGCGACCGTTCTAGAACCACGGGATCCGGGGGTGCCTAACACCTTCCCTCGGGTCAACAGAATTCCTTATTCAGAATTTCTGGTTCGCAGACTCCAACTGGGAAGTCGAAATTTTCCTCGATTTGGGATTCAAGTTAAACCGGTGACTTGGGACACCATAAGCCAATCCTATCCCAAGTGGCGACTCTAAAAACCAAATAATTAATCCCATTTCGAATAATGTTACTTAAAGTGGAAAAACTCCCTTATACATTACCCTTAGGGGTAGGTGTGTAAAAAAGGAAGTACACAAGAATCATTTGTGAACCCCAATTCTAAGTTATGTGTATTAAATTGTGCACTAGATTGACGTTGCTAGATTATTTGGTGAATTGAAAATAGAAGTTAAAAGGGAATTCGGCTCCAAGTATGTATAGCTAACTTTGATCTTTGTAAAATCACCTTGCTTGGTGTTCAGTATTTGGTACGTGTTGTCTACGTGGGTTATTGGTGAAGTTAAACTCTTGCTAGTAATATGTGTTTACTTGTGTGAACCATTTGTGAATTCATGTAAATATTGTGCCTTAAACGTTGTTGGTTAAGACGTCCGATATGATTGTGCAAGTAAATGGCAATAAACCAAGTTGTGATTGCGAATGTGTTATGTGGTAAGAACTGTGGAATAAATGATGGAAAGGAATCGAGATTGGTGAAATTGAGAAAACTGTGGTAACATCCTTTGTGGCTAGTTGTGGAAAATTATTCTTGTGATTTAAATGGTACAACGGGCTGTTGAAAAAGATGGAAATGGCATTGATAGTCATATAAACCCTGTGTGAGTTGTGTTGTTGTTCCTTGAGATGTGTTGTCGTTGTTATTGGATTTGTTGTTGTTGTTCTTGAAACTTGTTGTTGTTCTCCTTGTAAATTGTCATTGCTGTGGTATTGTTTGTGAATTGTGATTGCTCGGTGGGATCGGGTTGCGCGCCGCAACACGAAGTAATAAGGTGTGGGTTGTGGTGATAAGGGTGGCCGAGGTAATAAGGGTGGCCGAGGTAATAAGGGTGGAAAGTGATCGAAATCACTATTGAAATGAAATTATGAACAAATTGTGAAATTATTGATGTGGAAATGTGGAAGGGGAAAACATGAGAGATTGTAAACTTGTTTGGCTTGATTGTTCCTTCTTTGTGTATTTGATTGTTATTTCTATTACGATTACATACTTGCTTATAAATTGTGAAATTATTGATGTGGAAGTGTGGAAGAGGAAGCAGGAGAGATTGTATACTTGTTCGGCTTAGTTGTTCCCTCTTTGTTGATTTGATTGTTGTTTTTATTACTGCTACATACTTATTTATGGTTCGAGTTTACTTGGAGCAAGGTTTGTTCATACATACCAGTACAATTCAAATGTACTGACGTCCCTTTTGCCGGGGGCGCTACACTCGTGTTATGATTGTAGGTGGACCCGTAGCAGGTACTCTAGTCCATCGATCGTAGCTCCCCTTCATCCTCCATCAGCTTTTCGGTGAGTCCCTTTCCTCTCGGGGCCCTGCGTGGCTCAGGCCGCTTGTTTCCGGAGTTTTATGTTGATCTTTGTGTAAGGTATAGCCGGAGCCTTGTTACCGGCAAATACTATATTATCCTGTTGTACTTTTAGAGGCTCCGTGGACAGTAGATGTGGGTTAAGAACTTGTGTAAATCTATGTTCATGTGTTGGGCAAAGAATTTGTAATTTCATTAACTATTATGTACGTATATATGTTTTGCAAAAAAAGGTGTTCTAAGTTAATTATATGGCTAATTCTTGGAATATTAAGTAAGGAAAACATGGGGTAACACGTGGGTTAGGAGAGGCACCCAGGTCCGCTTGATTGGGGCTACCCGGTCGGGCGCCGGTCATGTCCCTCGAATTTGGGGCGTGACAAAACCTTTTGAAAAGTTAGGGTTTCAACAAAAGTCGATTTTAAAAGATAGCAAAACTCGGAATCAGTTAAGTCACATAAAGAAGAGAGTTAGAAACAAAGAACTTTAGTCGAATCAAGTGCATACTCAAACAAGCAGTTTGAGACCAAGAAGACCTAGGGTTTTCAATAGTAATCGATTTTAAAAGATGATAAACAAATAAATTATACAAGTACACATCTAACAAACAGTTTCAGAACTCGAATGAGACCACAAAAGGAACTAGGGTTTTAACATGCTAAAACAAATAGAAGAACAACATGAGCAAAACTTAGCAAAATCACAAACACGTTAAAATCAGATATCTTTGAAAAGAAAAACTTAAAGGAAAACCCTAATCGGAGAAGACGAAGGGTCGTTTTGAAAGAAAACTTTCAAGAGAACACTTAAATCACTTATAGCAAGTACATATCTAAAGTAGATCTAAAAGAAAATCAAAAGATCTTAAAGGTTACGGTTTCGAAGAACCCAGAAAAGGTGAGAAAGGCCTTGAAAGTTACCGATCTAACCAGAAGAGTCAAGGATCTGACTCGAACGGCCATGGCTGGCCAAAGAAAGGTCAGGGATGACCAGAGAAAAGCCATGAACAGCAGTCGAGCAAGGACTGGACCAGACTCCTTCGAGGTCTGGTCAAGAAACCATAGAACCAAACACATAGGAGCCATGGAAGGCTGGTACAAGCCTCAAATGACCACGGAAGGTCATAGATTAGGCAGGTATTAGGATGGGGTGAGAGGGAGACGACCAGGGTTCATGAGAGTTTCAGAGAGAATTGAGAGAGATGGGGGAATGCAAGGGCGGCAGTAGGTGAATAATGAAGTAGGGTAAGGGGTCGTTCGGAATTAAAAAGGAAATAGAAGCTGGTGGTCGTTGATCTAAATGATCAACGGCTGAGATTAAAGGGGTTAGGTGGGGATCCGGGCTTGGGTAGGTTTAGTTGGGTTAGGGGTCGGGTTTGGGTTGCAGTTGGGTTGGGAAATTGGGTTTGATTTGGGCCCAATTTTAGGCTGAAATTGCAAGCCAAATCTGGCTAGATTTTAAATAGCCATCTTTCCCTATTTAATTTATAAAAACTAATAAATCAATTTTTGAAAACAAATCAAAAGCACTAAGATGATTTATAATAAATAATTAACAATTTAAAAATACAGGACTTAATTTTATGTATATAAACACAGTTAAATCTTAAAAGATGCTAATATTGTAATTATATGCAATTTAGCTTTAAAAATACTAAATAGATTTGTAAAAATATGCAAAAATTACCTTAGCTATATCTTAGCATAAATGTGAAAGTTCAATAAATTAGCTACCAAAATTAATAATTTTGGAAGTTATTATTGGGTTTTTATGGATAAAATAGGGAAATAAATTGATTTAAAACCCTTAAAAAATTATGGAAAAATAATAAAACACTTAGGCATACTTATATATGCATACATATTCTATTTTAAAGGTATTTTGGATATTGAATAATATATAGGAAAAAATTGGGTGTCAACAGCTGCCCCTCTTTACCCGGGAAGGATGAAGGAATTTTCGGGTAAAGATATGACGGCCAATTTTGATCGAGCGAAACGGTTTGAAGAGGTTTAGGCTGCACCCTGGCTTTTGAGTTGCCTACATATCTCTGGTTCTACAGGAATCATGCCATATGTTGTTCAGGATCCGTCGGCGGAGTATGCCGACGGGTACTTTCCAAGAACGGACGAAATATTTCGGGCTGAGTGAGTGAACGGCTTATGGGAATGGTTAGGTTTGATGTGGCTGTGGGTACGGGAGCGGAACCGCTCCCGCCGAGACGGCTGCTGCTTGCCGGTTTACCTGCAAATAAGCAATTCAAGCGTATAATGCGCGTAAATTTAGACATGATGCAAATTCCCGTTGGACCATAAATATTGTCTTTGAACGGTTATGATGATGTCTTTAGACCATGATGTACTGGGCCATGAAGCGCATAATAAAGGATTCGCAGGCCATGAAATGATGCTCTCGGGATATGAAAATGGTGCCTCCGAACCATGACGCCTTTGAATAATGATATGCAAAAGATTGAAAGGGATCCTCAGGCGATGACATGGTGTTCTCGGGCTATGAGGATGGTGCCTCCGAACGATGACGCCTTTGGATAAGTTGGAGATATTTCAGCCTATGAAGGATGCAGTAGCATGTGGCGATCTTTCAGCCGTGCAATGTGGCGATCTTTTAGCCGTGCAATGTGGCGATCTTTCAGTCGTGCAATGTGGCGATCTTCCAGCCGTGCAATATGGATAAAGACAACATTTAGTCTCGGAAGGCAGAATAGTAGCCTTATGCAATACATATGCAGATAGAGGTAGAGCTTAACCTCGGAAGGCAGAATAGTATCCTTATGTAAGTTGGAAGGCAGAATGGTAGCCTTATGCAAGTTGGAAGGCAGAATAGTAGCCTTATTCAATTTGGAAGGCAGAATGTTAGCCTTATGCAATTTGGAAGGCAGAATGGTATCCTTATGCAATACAAATGCAGATAGAGGTAGAGCTTAACCTCGGAAGGCAGAATGGTAGCCTTATGCAATGCAAATATAGATAGAGGTAGAGCTTAACCTCGGAAGGCAGAATAGTAGCCTTATGCAAGAAATAAAATAGCAGATGACAGTGGAGTTTCTTAGCTGATAGCAGATTGTGGCGTGGTGATTACTGGGAGCATTGTGACATACGGAACATTATGGGTGCGTACTGATAGCGGTTGTTGGTAAGTGCAATGGTCCGGAGAATCGTGTTCTTGAATAATGTTTGTTTTATGGACGTACAATACGTTCAGTGATTTCGTAATCCTAGTGCCTGCATCCAAAGAAAAGTCGTGAGTTTTGTAAAGGGGAAGGTTAGTTCGTATCCCCGCTGGCTTTGCTTGACTCGTTCTACTTTGATCCGGTGATACCGTCTGTATCATTGAGGTTGCGTTGCTAAACAAAGCAATTTCAATAATAGACATGCATGATTTGGTAAAAGTATGACATAAGTGTATAATTAAAGGAAAATAGCTTTTAGATGAACTGACGACTGTGACGTGGTTTGGCACATTGCAACCTCGCTCGCTACGGAATTTTGAGGGTCCTCCTCAAAATTCTGCCCCGGTTTGATGGGTTGACGCTTCTGATTGTTGCTCGTGCGGCGATCGGCTGAAATTACTTCGGAATTTTGAGGGTCCTCCTCAAAATTTTGCCCCAGTTTACAATTTCGGGGGGAAATGAAAATTTTATTGAATTGTGACCGAACCCATAGGGCTGCCTACGTATCCCCTCTTAAACGGGAATCAGGTCAGGCGTAGTTCAATTTACATCATATAGAGAAATATAAAGATTACACATAGTAACACTTGACTGCATCTGAATTTATCGGCTTCGGCCAGACTTCGTCGTCCATTTCTGCAAGTATGAGTGCCCCTCCTGTCAGAACTCGGTGAACCATGTATGGGCCCTGCCAGTTGGGAGAGAACTTCCCTTTGGCTTCATCCTGGTGCAGAAAATTTTTCTTTAATACCAACTGCCCCGGTGTGAATTGCCTCGGCTTGACTCTCTTGTTGAAGGCTTTGGACATTCTATTTTGATAGAGTTGACCGTGGTAGACCGCATTCATTCTCTTTCCGTATATAAGAGCTAGTTACTCGTAACGACTGTTCATCCACTCTGCATCGTTGAGCTCAGCTTCCTGTATGATCCTTAGAGAAGGAATTTCTACTTCGGTAGAAATGACGGCTTCTGTACCATAAACCAACATATAGGGGTTGCCCCGGTTGATGTGCGGACTGTGGTGCGATACCCTAATAGAGAAAATGATAACTTCTCGTGCCACTGTTTATGCTTCTCTATCATTTTCCTCAATATCTTCTTGATATTCTTGTTGGCGGCTTCCACAGCTCATTTATTTAAGGCCTGTAGGCTGTGGAATTCTTGTGTCTGATCTTAAAAGTTTCACACATGGTTTTCATCAAGTCACTATTGAGGTTGGAGCCATTATCAGTGATGATTGACTCTGGAATACCGAATCGACAAACAATGCGGTCCCGGACAAAGTCTATCACGACTTTCTTAGTCACTGCTTTCTAAGATGCTGCTTCGACCCACTTAGTAAAATAGTCAATTGCCACTGGGATAAACTTGTGTCCGTTAGAAGCGGCAGGCTCGATTGTTCCAATGACGTCCATTCCCCAGGCGGCGAACGGCCACGGTGAGCTTGTTGTATTGAGTTCGCTTGGAGGTACCTTTATCATGTCTGCATGTATCTGACAACGATGGCATTTCCGGACATACTGGATGCAGTCTATTTCCATAGTCATCCAAAAGTAACCAGCCCGGAGTATCTTCTTTGCTATGACAAAACCGTTCATATGTTGACCACAGGTCCCAGCATGAATTTCTTCTAGTAGCCTGGATGCTTCCTTTGCGTCAAAACACCTTAATAATCCCAAATTAGGAGTCCTCCTATACAGGATTCCTCCGCTGTGAAAGAAGTTGTTGGACAACCTCCGAAGTGTGCATTTCTGAGTATGACCGGCAAGCTCCGGGTACTCTCCTTTTGCCAGATACTCCTTGATATCATGAAACCAAGACTTTGTGTCTGCTTCCTCTTGAACATGGGCACAATAAGCCGGCTGATTGTGAATTTTCACCGGAATGGGATCGATGAAATTCTTGTCTGGATGCTGTATCATCGATGCTAGGGTAGCCAATGCATCGACGAACTTATTCTGGATTCTGGGAACATGTTGGAATTCCGTCTTCGTGAACCTCTTTCTCAATTCTGTACATGATGCAGATACGGGAGTATCTTGGAATTCTTGGTTACCCATTCCTCTCGTACCTGATGTATAAGTAAATCTGAATCTCTAACTACTAGCAGCTCTTGCACGTTCATGTCAATGTCCATTTTGAGCCCTAAGATGCAAGCTTCATATTCGGCCATATTGTTGGTGCAGGGGAACCTGAGTTTGGCAGACACTGGATAATGCTGACCGGTTTCTGATACCAAGACTGCTCCTATGCCAACTCCTTTGAAGTTTGCTGCTCCATCGAAAAACATTCTCCAGCCGTCATAGGATTCTGCAATGTCTTCTCCTATGAATGATACCTCTTCATCAGGAAAATACGTTTTCAAGTGTTCGTATTCTCCATCCACGGGGTTTTCAGCAAGGTGGTCTGCCAGAGTCTGTCCTTTGACCGCCTTCTGAGTTACGTAAATAATGTCAAATTCACTCAATAGTATTTGCCATTTGGCTAGCTTGCCGGTGGGCATGGGCTTCTAAAAAATGTACTTTAAAGGATCCATCCTTGATATGAGATACTTGGTATAGGCACAGATGTAATGTCTCAGCTTCTGAGCTACCCCAAGTCAAAGCACAACAGGTGCGTTCCAAAAGAGAATACCGGGCTTCGTACGGAGTGAACTTCTTGCTGAGATAGTAAATGGCTTGTTCCTTTCTCCCCGTTTCATCGTGCTTCCCCAAAATGCAGCCGAAAGCTCCATCTAACACTGCAAGGTAGATCAGTAAGGGTCTACTTGGCTCGGGAGGAACTAGGACTGGTGATGTTGACAGGTACTCGTTGATTCTGTCGAAGGCCTTTTGGCAGTCATCGGTCCATTTTGTAGCGGCGTCCTTCTTTAGCATTTTAAAGATTGGTTCACAGATAACCATAGACTGTGCTATGAACCGACTGATGTAGTTCAACCTTCCCAGGAAACTCATCACATCTTTCTTGTTCTTTGGCGGTGGCAGTTCTTGAATGGCTTTGACCTTTGAAGGATCCAGCTCTATTCCTCGGCGGCTCACAATATACCCGAGCAACTTTCCGGCGGGAACCCCAAATGCACACTTTGCGGGATTCAGTTTCAGGTTGTACCTTCGCAATCTATTGAAGAACTTCCTCAAATCTTCCATGTGATCAGTGGCTTTCTTGGACTTGATGATAACATCATCCACATATACCTCAATCTCCTTGTGTATCATATCGTGAAAATGGTAGTCATGGCCCTCATGTAGGTGGCCCCTGCATTCTTCAGGCCGAACGGCATCATTTTGTAACAATATACTCCCCATGGCGTAATGAAAGCCATTTTCTTAGCGTCTTCCTCATCCATCCAGATCTGATAATAACCGGCGAAACAATCTACAATCCTTATTTGGTACTGGCACGATGTTGGCTAACCATGTCGGGTATTCCACTACCCTGAGAACCTTAACTTTGACTTGCTTAGTGATTTCTTCCTTGATTTTCAAACTCATATCAGGCTTGAACTTCCTGAGCTTCTGCTTTACCGGCGGACATGTCGGATCAGTTGGCAGTTTATGGGCCACAATAGATATACTCAGACCAGTCATGTCATCATACGACCAGGCGAATATGTCCTCATATTCCTTTAGAAATTCGGTGTATTCCTTCTTTTCTGATGGCGATAAGTGAACGCTGATTCATGTTTCCTTGATGTTTTCTTCATCTCCCAAATTAACAACTTTTGTTTCGTCCATGTTGGATTTAGGTCTATTCTCAACTTCTTTGATGATCTCCTCAGGTATGTCATCTTCTTCTGAATCAATGTCCGTTTGTTCCGTTGTCTTATTGCATGTCACAGTCATTGGTTCATCAAGATAAGTAATAGTAATGTTGTATAGGTAAAGTAAGGAGGAAAATGATAGAAATGAATATTAATTCATAGGAAAAAATAAATCATGCTTTTGATAAATTGAATAATTGTTTCGAACATTGAAGATCTTACTGCGGAAATTGAAAAATGCGAAAAGAAAATAATTCAGTAAATAAAACAGTGAATAGTGCTTGTTTTAGCCTTGCTACCCCGAGGCTCGTTGGGCTCTGGTTGTCCTGACGGTCCAATTCTTGAGATGTGCCCCTCTGCTTAAGATGATCATGCCAGAGTGCACGAACTAACCTTTGGGGAGGGGAATAACAAAACAAAAAATAAAAAAAAGGTAAACAAGTTAGTGAGGATCATAAAAAGTATTGCAATATTTAAACACATAGTGCAGCAATGTAAAGCGTGTCCTAATTTGGTGACCTCGTTGTGCTCGAGGTGGGCCTAGCGACAAGTTGATTTAGAGAACTTGGAATGCTAAATGCCTCATTTCATTGATAAAAATAAGACGAATCCCAAATCGACATTAAATAAACAGGAAATGGAAGTTACTAATGGCCATCGGCTTTGTTACATTTTAAAGCGGAAAAAGATAAACTCCTATCTACTTGGTCCCAGAAGGAACTTCCCCAGATTCGGCATCCTTGGTTCCGTCAAACATCTTATCCAACTCGCGAAGTCCCAGCAACAGGTATGCTTTGGCTAGATGTCCACCTTCGGTCCCTTTAGCCTCTTGACAATCTTCAACCCTTTTAAGAAACAATTTTGGTCACTAGAGTGTAAATCTTTCCACCAGCTTAGCAATCTTGGGTAGATGTTGGTGACCATGCCGAATCTGGGGACTTCGTGCCTCATATTTCTGCAAGGCAGATAAGGTTAGGCCCTTCCCCCACCAGACTCGACTATTTAATATCAATGATTAGCAGGAAGCATCTAGTTCTCCAAATAAATGCTCAGAACTGGCGACGTTCGTTAGGGTTTAGGGAACCACAGTTGACTTTGGACAAGGCTATCTTAAAGGATCAGTATGTGGACAATATAACTGATCCGACTAGGTTTGACCATGATGTATGCACAAGTTAAACAGAGTAAGGTTTCTATGGGGTTTTAGACTGGTACCCTTGAGCGGACAACTCAAGGGGGGAGGCTCAGAACTGTCGACTGCACTGCTGATAGACTAGTTTTACCACAAATATGCCTTTCCGAATTTAGGGGGTAATGATATAGGAAGAGCGCAACCACTCATTATAAGCGTTGCTATAGTATTTATTTTGGCACGAGTAGAGTATGATGTTGAGCATGATTATGCAAAAAGCATGTTGGTGTGTATTTGCACATTAAGAAAGCGATAAATACAACAGTTTCATAATTTAAAGCAGTAAAGGAAAGAAAACATGGAAGATATGTCAGTTTCGTCTTTTAAAGAAAAAATTAAATGCTTAAAGGAATTAAACAAATAATTGCACATAGAGAGAGGTACAAATTCACAAGAATAATCTGCAATGGTAAAATCCAAAAAATCCCCAGCAGAGTCGCCATGCTGTCGTGCCCCCTTTTCCTCGAAAAATCGGGTTTATGACATTCGGTTGGGACAACTCTTTCCTTTTGGGAAAGGGGTTGCAAATTTGAAGAGTCGCCACCTAACAATTTTAAGGTGCGTTAGGGAACCTATAGGGTTCAACTACAACCACTTTTTGATAACCAGAGATAGCGTAAGGGCTTGAAATTATCCCAAGGGGAAGGTGTTAGGCACCCCTCAGGATCCACTAGTGTGGTTCTCGGCCAGATAGTTCATTGTGAGTTTGTGCAGTTAACAAATAAGCAAATAGGGATCAAATAAGAGGGGATTTTAAATACACAGATGTCTGAAAAAAGGATAAAATAAAGAAAAGTTTTGAAAGAGTTATAAATAAACATGCTGAAGGATCAAAGGGGGGGGGGTCCTAGGTTTATTTGCAATGCGGATCACATCAATGCAATACCCGGTAATCACTCCTCAAAAGAGGGGCTACACGTGGTATTAGCGCACCGGTTATCATATCCATATCTACCCTTCCCACCCGCTTAAGGTATTAAAGCGTGGATAGGTCTCGACCTCTATTGCATGCTATTACCTGTCCCAATCCTATCAGTCCCAGAGGATTTAGGACTACTATTCCTATAAGAGGGAGGATTTTAGGCTGACTCTTGGGTTTTAAAGGTAAAAGACTAAGGCGACATTCAAAACACATAGGACTGCATATCAGGGGAGACATGTAAAACAAATAAGAGGCTCAGATATACCTCCTCAAGTAAAGCACATAAGTAGCATGACTTAAAACACATTTAGGGCGAGAATTTGAAGTACTAAGACGGGGGAGTTTTAGTTGTTGAAGCAGACCAATTTATTACATAACTCAGATAAGAAGTCCGAATCAGGCCTGCCTGCTGGTTGTAGCAGTTGCTAATTAAACAAAGACGGATTCAATTTTATCATTATTACATAAGGCTTGCCTAAGTGTGTATTGATGGTACCCTATGAGCATGATATCTATTACTAATTCAAAAAGCAATAATAGTTCTTTAAACGGACAAGTTGGATCCTATAGGCATGCTTTCTAAAACGTATTAATGTCAGGAGTAAGTTGTTTAAACTGATTCAAACAGTACGAGTCAAATTGATTTTAAACTAAAATGGTTTCAGGTTATAGACTTCGTTGCTGATTTTAATTCCTACAGACATGGAATCCAATATTAAAGCTGATTTAGTCCTATAGGCATGGTATCTAATGAAGTGGAGTAGACAGGATTTATTTGATCACAATGAGACTCCTATAGGCATGATTCCTATATTAATATTTAACCCTATAGTCATGACAGCTAGTTTAGAACCTGATTTTAACTTATGGACATATGGTATGATTGTAACCATTAGACCCTATTGGCATGATCTCTAAGTGTGGAATTAAAATATGCAGAATTTGAAAGCAGATCCTATAGACAGGATATCTAGATGTAGATTAAAAAAATATGCAGAATTTGAAATAGATCCTATAGGCAGGATATCTAAGTGTAAAACATGCAGAACCTTATTAAATAGATCCTACAGGCAGGATATCTAAGTGTAAACATGCAGAACTTGAAGCAGCAGACCCTATAGGCATGTTATCTACCCTTCTAACAGCTAACCATGCATAATTACCCATCCCTTTTAACTAGCCAACCCCAATATCTGTTTACAAATTATTACAGACCAGTTGCTGAATTACAAAAGACGTGCAAAATAAGAAATTACAACCAAAAGAAGCCTGATTCTGACTTCCTCTCTGAGTTATGGGACAAAACACCTCAAATGCCACTCATTTCAGAGCCTTTCTCAGACCTGGGTGTGTCAAAGTTCCCTAAGGGTCTCAAGGGACCCGGGGCAGTGCTTACACTCAGGTTGCATAACCATATAGAGAATGAGTGCAGTGTGGAAGAGGCCAACCCTTTTGTGTCCTAGTTCAGAGGGAGCTCATTGGTCCCAAAGCGAGGCTCACGTAAGAGGGGCAGAACTTAAGTTCTAAGAGTATAGTGGAAGTGCAGAACTGAGATTTTATTTAAAACTGGTTTGAGAATAGAAAGGGGTAAGGGTAATTTGAAAGCAGTAGTAGTGAAACTTAAGCTACACAGGATCATCAGTTACACAAAGGGGTCAATGTTTTGGGAATACATTGCATGAAGCATATGTCCCTAGGAAGGGTCAGGTTTTGACATGCACAACAATAGATGATGCTGGCATACCCATAAACCAGTCAGGGGACACAAACACATAGAGGGATATGGGGTTTGGGGATTCATAAGTCAGTGAATCACATAGTAAAGTGACTGACAAAGTACCTACATAAGGGAACACATTAATTCAGAAAGGGGAGGGAGCAGATTACAGCATGCTTAGTAATGAAACTCGATTGCATAAATATAAGTAGAAGCATGCAAGAGTGAAGGAAACAGCTAATGAAACATGTTGTTTTTTATGCTTGAAAATTAATTAGGACATACCAGTAAGAAGCAAATGCAGAAAGGAAAAGCAAATAAGTTTCCACAGCCTAGCCTTGGCTTCCAGCCGGCTAAGACAAAGCAGTAGCACAAATAGCAACAGAGGAAAGAGAGAGTTTTCGTGAAGTGTGTGTTCTGAACTTAGGTCGTTCCTCCTGTTTGATATAAGAGAAGGTGGGTATTTATAGCTTTATAAACGAGTAAAAAAAGGTAATCAGTAAAGTCTAACCACAAACATGGAAATAATCACCATTAGAATCAATTAACCCAAGTGATTCCCTTTAATTAAGGAATCATTGTTTAATGGGTAGAAACAGGTCTAATTAAGGGAAGAAAATCAGTTTGGAAATAGGCTGATTATTGCCATATAAGAGGGTGGTAAAAGCGTGCAGTGAACAATCAAGTCTGGGTACAAAATATACTTATTTTGGGAAAGAAATCAGCAAGGTAAAAACATCACAGTAAAGGGAAGAGAATCAATTAATTTTAAATAGGCGAGTGAAATCAGGGCTCATATAAGAAAAGCTTTTGAAATAAGTCACAAGATCGAGATCAATCAAGGAAGGGACATGCTTCTGCACTTCAGTATATAAATAGAGTGAACAAAACATCAGTCATGCAAGGCTAAGCATAATGACAAAAGAAACAACATACGATAGTAGCCGAATTAAGCATATGATTCAGTAGATAGTCAAGGCTCACACATGTAGCCAAAGAGAGTCAGTACAAGTACAGGTCACGCAGTAACATGTGAGGAAACCTTTTGAAAAGTTAGGGTTTCAACAAAGGTCGAGTTGAAAATATAGCAAAACTCGGAATCAGATAAGTCACGTAAAGAAGAGAGAGTCAGAAACAAAGAACTTTAGTCGAATCAAGTGCATACTCAAACAAACAGTTTCAGACCAAGAAGACCTAGGGTTTTCAATAGTAATCGATTTTAAAAGATGATAAATAAATAAATCAAACAAGTACACATCAAACAAACATTTTCAGAACACGAATGGGACCACAAAAGGAACTAGGGTTTTAACATGCTGAAACAAATAGAAAAACAACATGAGCAAAACATAGCAAAATCACAAAACGTTAAAATCAGAGATCTTTGAAAAGAAAACCCTAATCGGAGAAGACGAAGGGTCGTTTTGAAAGAAAACTTTCGAGAGAACACTTAAACACTCATAGCAAGTACAAATCTAAAGTAGATCTAAAAGAAAATCAAAAGATCATAAAGGTTAGGGTTTCGAAGAACCTAGAAAAGGTGAGAAAGGCCTTGAAAGTTGCCAATCTAACCAGAAGAGTCAAGGATCTGACTCGAATGGCCATGGCTGGCCGGAGAAAGGTCAGGGATGACCGGAGAAAAGCCATGAACAGTAGTCGAGCAAGGACTGGACCAGACTCCTTCGAGGTCTGGTCATAAAACCATAGAACCAAACACATAGGAGCCATGGAAGGCTGGTACAGGCCTCAAATGACCACGGAAGGTCATAGATTAGGCAAGTATTAGGGTGGGGTGAGAGGGCGGCAGCCAGGGTTCATGATATTTTCAGAGAGAATTGAGAGAGATGGGGGAATTCAAGGGCGGCGGTAGGTGAATAATGAAGTAGGGTAAGGGGTCGTTTGGAATTAAAAAGGAAACGGAAGCTGGTGGCCGTTGATCTAAATGATCAACGGCTGAGATTAAAGGGGTTAGCTGGGGATCCGGGTTTGGGTAGGTTTAGTTCGGTTAGGGGTCGGTGTGGGTTGCAATTGGGTTGGGAAATTGGGTCTGGTTTGGGCCCAATATTAGGCTGAAATTGCAAGCCAAATCTGGCTAGATTTTAAATAGCCATTTTTCCCTATTTAATTTATAAAAAATAATAAATCAATTTCTGAAAACAAATTAAAAGCACTAAAGTGATTTATAATATATAATTAACAATTTAAATACAAGACATAGTTTTATGAATATAAACACAGTTAAATCTTAAAAGATGCTAATATTGCAATTATATGCAATTTAGCTTTAAAAATACTAAATAGATTTGTAAAAATATGCAAAAATTACCTTAGCTATATTTTAGCATAAATGTGAAAGTTCAATAAACGAGCTACAAAAAATAATAATTTTGGAAATTATTATTGGTTTTTTATGGATAAAATAGGGAAATAAATTGATTTAAAACCCTTAAAAAATTATGGAAAAATAATAAAACACTTGGGCGTACTTATATATGTATACATATGCTATTTTGAAGGTACTTTGCATATTGAAAAATATATAGGGAAAACTTGGGTGTCAACATTCAGATGTTGCCGCCCTAACCTCGGGCCACTGCCTTGGGGTACGGGCGGCGAGAGTCTGTGCTCCTCCCCTGGCCTGAGATGTGGTAGGAGTAAGTGGTATCAACCCCCTGAGCTAGAGTGCCAAACATGCTCAAAAACTGGGCGAGGGTCTCCTGAAGTGTAGGGGCAGTAACAAGCGTCTCACGTGCCTGCCCCTCAACTGGAGCTACTCGCAGCTCCTCTGTCGCAGCTCGAGCAAGTGCTCTTTCTACACCACGTGATCGTCATCGGTCTCTACCCGGGTTGCCGCCTCTCGCGGCTCTAGCAGGGGGCGCGAGTGTCTAATCATTAGATCCAGTTGTGTGTATCCTCACCATCTGTGAGAGAAAAGAAAGATAGAGATTCAAAATTTCGAAGTCAACAAATTCGCATGATAAGGAATCAAAGAGTGAAGCTTTTCCTAATAGTTCCATATCCTCCCAAAGATAAGTACAGACGTCTCCGTATTGATCCGCAAGACTCTACTAAACCTGCTTGTGACTCATAACACCTATGAACCTAGAGCTCTGATACCAGCTTGTTCTCACCCTAATATCCCTCCGTAGGATGTCGTGATGGCACGTAGTCTTTAAGACTAGGAAAGCATAACATACATGCAGAAGTTAATTGAAAATTTATAGAAACCTTCAAATAACTTAACAACTATCATATAAAGAAACTTCATAACTCAATAGAACACCACTCCACAAAATCCAGCGAATACAAGTCACAAGATGTACAAGAAAGTACTGAACATTCCTATACAATAGTGTCTATAAAAAGAAAGAAAATGGAATATACTAGATAGGGGGTGACTCCGAGGCCTGCAGATGTGGGCACCTATACCTTGAAGTCTCCGAATCTGAACTCAACTCACTGGTGCCTGGACTGGTAAGAGGTACCTGGATTACACAAAAAGATGTGCAGAACCGTAGCATGAGTACACCACAACAGTATCCAGTAAGTTCCAAGCCTAACCTCGGTAGAGTAGTGATGGGGTCAGGTCAAGGACTTATTGTTATAAATAAGAAAACTGAACACGTACGTGACAGTGTAATAATGATAAACAATGGAAGTGAAACAATGAAAAATATGCCAGGAATAGCTACACTAAACTAAGGCAACAAGGCATGACAGAAGAAAGCAAAGAATACTATGCCAAGGAAAACAAAGCAACCAAAACAACAAGTGATATAATAGAAAAGTATCAATAAGAATCACTACCGAGGTACCGCCTCGTAGTCTCATATCACAAAATAATTCACAATATTTCATTATATCACCGCGCGAGCCTTGCATTTGGTTTTGAAAATAATTTTTCCCAAAATAGCTTCCCGCGTTTTAGCCCACTTTATCAAACCGCATGGCTTCAAGTGGTTCCCCTACTAGCAACACGCGTATCAAATCCACATTATCTCACCGCATGCGTTTCAACCCCATTCCATATATCACTGTATGCGTATCAATATCACAATATCATAAATGGCACCCTAAGTGCCCAATATCACAACTTGCCAAAGAAGTCAACAATAATGGTGTTTCCATAATAAATAGGCCATAGCTCAACCACAATATGAGCAAGAGTCTTAACAATAACAACCGGAAGTTAATAACTCAACAAAAATAGTATTTCATAACTTAGCAACTTTGCCTCAATGTGAATCACGGCTTTTATAACTCAATACCAATTTCAACAACAAGATATTCCAAGAAATAACAATTTCAAGTAAGGAACTCAACGGTTAAAAATGAATAAGGAATAGAGGAAACAATAATTTCAACTAGGCATGTAAAGGCAAATAACAAGTGAGAGGTAAGACAAGTGAAGCATGTGAATCTATACTAAAGATGATGAATATAACATATTACGGTAACACAATTAAATGCATGAAAAGAATCTACATAGCTAGAACCGGTCAATTACCATATTTAGCCCGTGTACACACTCATCACCTTGCGCACACGGCTTCCACATATCACAATTAACACAAATCAACATCAATCCTAAGGGGTAATTCCCCCACACAAAGTTAGGCAAGACACTTACCTTAAAACACGCTACTCAATCCACTAGTAACCCTTTCCCTCGATTATCCAACTCCGAATGGCTCAAATCTTGCCAAAACAACTTCAGACCATAAATACAAACTATAGGAAACTATTCCGAACAATAAAGTTACGATCTTTATAGAGAAACAAAAAGTGAACTCAAAAAGTCAACCACGGGCCCACGTCTCGAAACCTGACTTAAATTACAAAATTCGAACACCCATTCAATAACGAGTGTAACAATGTAAGAATTACTCAAATCCAACTTCAAATCGCCTTTCAAATCCCGAAATTTTAGTCTAAGAAGTTTTCATAATTTTTCCCCAAATTTCCAACTCATATCACTAATTAAACGATGTAAATAACAATGGATTCGTCTAATATAGCAAAAATCGAGTTAGAATCTCTTACCCCGATGATTTTCTTGAAAATCCCTCGAAATATTGCCACAAACCAAGCTCTCTAGGTCCAAAAATTAAAACAAGATGAAACCCTCGAACCCTTTTCTGCCCAGCGATTTCGCATCTGTGGGCTTACTGTCGCACCTGGGACATTGCACCTGCAGAAAATTCATCGCAGGAACAGTTCCAAATAATGCCACAAAACTCTGCTTCTGTAGACCAATGGCTCGCACCTGCAAGCCCTCTTTTGCGGAGACTAGACTGTACCTGCAGTCCTGCACCAGGCCTTCCCAAATTTTGCTTATGCGGAAAAAAAGTTTGCGCCTGCAGAAGCGCACCTGAGCTGGGCTGACCCTTTCCGCTTCTGTGCTTCACCAATTGCACCAGTGAGTCTGCACCTGCGGCCATTCCCACCGCAGGTGCAATGACACCAGAAGAGCTGATGCTTAAGCAAAAAAGATCTAGTTCAAATTTGTTCCGAATTCAATTTGAATCACACCCGGGGCCCCCGGGACCCCGTCCGAATATACTAACAAGTTCCAAACCACATAACGGTCCTACTCGAGGCCAAAAATCACATCAACAACATCGATTGAAAGAACCACAACCCAATTCAAGCCTATTGAAACAATGAACATCCGACTTCTAAAGCTAACGCCGAATCATACCAAAACAACTCCGATTGACCTCAAATTTTTCACACAAAATATAAATGACATGAAGGGCCTAGTCCAACTTCCGGAATTGAAATCCGATCTCGATATCAATAAAGTCAACTCCCGATCAAACTTCTCAACCTTCCAAACCTTCAACTTTCTAGCATTCGCCAATTAAGCCGAAACGACCTACGGACCTCCAAATCAATATCCGAACATGCTCCTAAATCTAATACCATACGGAACTATTAAAACATTCAAAACTTCATTACGGAGTCATCTACCTAAAAGTCAAACTACGGTCAACTCTTTCAGCTTAAGCCTCGAACTTAGGGACTTTGTGTCCCATTTCACTTCCGAAACTCACCCAAACCAAAACCAAACACCCCCGACAGGTCACATAACCATGATACAACATAGAGAAGGAAATAAATAGGGGATCTGGGCTAAAATACTCAAAACAACCAGTCGAGTCGTTACAGTAACCATTTTCCACTCATGCATATGTGCGAGAAACGATATAATAAAGGGGCATAACACATGATAATAAGAATGTAGATAAAAAGGTCAAATAGCTAAGTGATAGCTATGGCAAATCATATAACTCATTTTATCATAACGTCTCAAATAAGCAATATAGCATGTTTCTAGATTACTCATATTATTTTAATGAGCTAATTATATAATAGAAATCATGAAGCAAGTAAAGAAAGTATATGACTTCTGCATTTTTAATAATGTCTGGCATGACAATATAACCCTCATGTAAAATCAACAAGTCATAACCTAGGCATGCTCCTAATTCAAGAATATAAATTATCACAATGTTATAGAATCAATTTGAACATGGGTAGCAACTTCACATAATTACATAAAGCACAGTTCAAGTCAATAAATACCGGGTATGGTCCAAAACCTAGCTACGCATATTCGTGGACCCTAAATCATGAATGAAGTAGCAATCAAGTCATAGCGAGAATTTCCCCTTACAAAGATAGACAAGAGACTTACCTCCCTCAAGCAATGTCTAATCAAGTAAACATTGTCTAAACGTCTAAATTAAACCTCAAATGGCCCAAATCTAGTCAAAAACAACTCAATAACATAAAATAAAGTCATAGAAAATAATCTCAAACAATAAAGTTTCGGTCTTTATACAAATATACAAAGATGTGACGATCCGGCCAGTCGTCTCCTGAGTTACCGCTCTGTTTCCCCCATTTCTGCTTCTTTATGCTTAGTTATCCGTGTTTTGTGGTATCGGGTTGGTCGGATCGAGTCCGGAATGATTTTGGTAAGGTTTGAGACACTTAGTCTCTTTTAAGAAGGTTTAAGTTGGAAAAGTCAATCGGATGTTGACTTATGTGTTAGAGGGCACGGATGTGAGTTCCGATGGTTTGATTAGCTTCGGCAGGTGATTTTTGACTTAGCAGCGTGATCGGAATGGGTTTTGGAGGTCCGGAGTAGAATTAGGCTTGAATTGGCGAAGTTGATATTTTGGCGATTTCCGGTTGGTAGGTAAGATTTTGATCTGAGGGTCGGAATGGAATTTTGAGAGTTGCAGTAGCTTCTTTGTGTCATTTGGGATGTGTGTGCAAAATTTCATGTCATTCGGACGTGGTTTGGTTGGATTTTTTATCAAAAGCGTATTTCGGAAGATTTTAGAAAACTTAGGCTTGAATCCAATGTGTTTTGAGTGATTTGATGTTGTTTGAGGTGTTTTGATGATTGAAACAAGTTTGAATAAGGTTTTAGGATGTGTTGGTGCCATTGGTTGAGGTCCCGGGGGCCTCGGGTGAGTTTCAGGTAGCCATTCGGATCTTTTGGAGTTGGAAAATTTGCAGAAAAATTGCAGGTTCAGCTGTGCAGGTTTTTGCCCTTCGCGATCACGTAGGGATACTCGCGATCGCGTAGTAGGAATTTGAGGGGCTGTCTGAATGCTCTTCGCGTTCGCGAAGTGGGTCCCATGGTCGCGTAGAGTGAGAGGTTTGTGTATCGCGTTCGCGTGAGTGTGTTCGCGATCGCGTAGAGTCTTTTGGTCAACTGGTCTGAAGTCAGGATTGTTCTACGCGTTCGTAGGGGAAGGAACGCGTTCGCGAAAGGTAAGTTTGAGGAATCAATGCGATCGCGATGGGTTATTTTGGGAAGTTGAAGGTTTGTTCTTCGCGATCGCGAGGGAATTTCCGCGATCGCGATGAAGGAAAATCACAGCTGGGCAGAATGTTATAATTTCATTTCATCCGCGATTTTGGGTCTATTTTCACCCATAGTTAACCATTTTGAGAGCTTCTTGGTGGAGATTAAAGAGGGATTCAAGGGGAATCGATTGGAGGTATGATTTTAAAACTTAAAACTCGTTTCTATTGTGAAATATACCTAGAAAATCATGGAACTTAAGCTAAAAATGGAAGAAACTGGGGCTTGGGATTTTGAAATTTGATTTGGGGATTTGGAGGACCAATTGGGGTCGGATTTGAGAACTTTTTGTATGTATGAACTCGTGGGAAGATAAGGAACCCGTTGATGTAAAAATTTCTGAGTTTCAAGAAGTGGGCTCGGGGCTCGGGTTTTGCTAATTTCGGGATTTTTGGTATTTTTTGATTGTTTTTGCTTGGGATTTGTTCCCTTAGCATATTGTGACGTATTCGTTCTGATTTTGGATAGATTCGACGCGCGTGGAGGCCGATTCGAGGGGCAAAGGCGTCGCGAGCTAGAGATATAGCCGGTTCGAGGTGAGTAATGATTGTAAATGATGCTCTGAGGGTTTGAGACCCCGGATTGCACATTGTAGTGCTATATTGAGGTAAGACACACGCTCGATGACGAGCGTGGGGTCGTGAACTATTGGGGATTGTGACTTGGTCCGTCCCGATTGATGATTTTACCGCGTATTTGACTGAAACTTATTTGTTATCATTATGATTTGGGCTGATTGCCATATTTGGGCTTCGTGCCAGCTATTTGAACCCTTCGGGGATTTTCGTTGATATTTCCTCACTGTTTTGACTTTATACTTGAACTCAGTCATGTTATTTGCACTATTTTCAAAACTCAGCCATGTTTACTTTGTTTTAATACTCAAATGATGTTTAAATGATGTTTTGGGCTGAGAAATACTCTTTTACTGTTTTCCCGAGAGGCTTATGTGATTTTTGACCGAGTAAGGCCGAGGGCCTGTGTTGTGAGGATATCTTTGGGATCGGGTTGCACGCCACAGCAGTGATACATATCTTTGGTATCGGGCTGCACGCCACAGCGGTGATACATGGGATCGGGCTGCACGCCGCAGCGGTGACACACTAATTTGATTATGAGGCCGAGGGCCTGAGATTTTACGCCACGAGATGGCTTGATATTGATATGAGGTCGAGGACCTGTTTATGATGCCACGAGATGGCTTGTTATTGCGCTTGGGCCGTAAGGGGCCCCTCCAGGAGTCTGTACACCCCCAGTGAGCGCGGGTACCCATTGTGATGTGAGATATAGCCCGAGGGGCTGATATTGTACTATGTGATAGCTCGAGGGGCTGGTATTGTTATGTCTGATTGCCCGAGGGGCTGGTATCGTTCTATGTGATTGCCCGAGGGGCTGGTATTGTTCTGAGATATTGCCCGAGGGGCGGAGTTGTTGATATTGTGCCCGAGGGGCGAACCTTTATGTGTTTATCTTTCCTATTTACTTGTCATTTTACTTGTTAAACTATGATATTTTTGCCAGAGGGGCAGATTTTCTATGCTTATCTGCACTAACTGCGTCGCATTCATTTGCATAACTGTTGAAAAGTCATTTTCAAAAGAGGTTTGAACTGAGCTAAGATGTTTTTAATAGATTTCACAGCTTCATTGCTTTCCTAAAGGGTTTTATACTGCTTCTATACAGCATGTTGATTTGCTTTACGTGATTTCTTACTGCTCAGTTGTTATTTACTTTTATTACTCACTGAGTTGGAGTACTCACTATACTCCCTGCACCTTGTGTGCAGATTCAGGTATTTATACACCCGGTAGCGGGTTTTGGCTGATCGGAGGCAGAGTTATTGGAGTTTAGCAAGGTGGCTGCCGACGTCCGCAGCACTGCTTTTCTCCCTCTTTATTTCATTTATCCGTACTCAGTACATTTTAGACTTTTCAGTTGTAGTTAGACCTTAGTAGACGCTCGTGACTTGTGACACCCCGATGTCGGGCTGTATTTATTTCCGCAGTGTTTATTTAAACTCATATTATGAATTATCTAATTAATTGAAAAGGCATTAAACTGATTTATTTAAATGATTGAGTTGAATTGGGAATTGTGTCGGCTGGCCTTGTCTTCACGAGAGGCGCCATCACGGCCGGGTCCGATTTGGGATAGTGACAAAAGTCAACCAAAAAGTCAATTCGGGCTTACACCTCAGAATCCGACAAAACTAACAAATTTCGAACACCCATTCCAACAAGAGTCTAAATATAAAAGTTTCATCCAAAACCGATTCTAAATCAGAGTTCAAATTTTCAAATTCACTTTCCAAAAGTTTTGTCAAAACCTCCCAAATTTCACTTCAAAATCCAAGCTTTCAGGTGTAGAAATCCATGGAAAATAATGATGTAAAGTCAAATCCAAGTGAAAATTGCTTACCTCCAAAGTAGTAATGAACTTACTCTCTAAAATCTCAACCTCTCGAAGTCTAGGTTTCAAATTATGAGAGAATGGGAAAAATCCCAAAATTATATCATTAAGTGCACCACCCAGTTATACACTTCGCAATCGCAGGACATCCATCGCGATCGCGAAGGCCAAATTCCTGCCCAATTGTTGCCCTTCATCGCGAACGCGGGACTTCATCGCGAATGCGCAGCACTAGCCTACCTAACCTACACGAATATGAGCCTGTCTCCATGAATGCGAAGGCAATCCCACTGTCAGGCGCCACAGCAACGCGAACGCGCCTCCCTCACGTGAAAGTGATGCCTCAGATTCTCTCCTTCCGTGAATGCGACACCTCAAGTGTGAATTCAAGGAGGAAATTCCTCTTACTAGGTTTCTCTTCGGTGAGACCGTGAGACTAGCTCAGCAATCGCAAAGCATTGCAACACATCAGAAACTCAACAATCCAAAATCAAGAAGAAATGATCTGAAACCATCCGGAAATGCACCAGAGCCCCTCGGGACCCCATCCAATCACACCAACAAGTCTCATTACCTTATCCAAAATTTTTAGAATTCTATAAAAACCACTATTAACATCAAAATCATGAAATGACGGTCAAAATGTATGTTAAGCTTTTCTTAAATTTATTGTATTCAAAACATCAAATCAAACGTCCGATTCCAGCCTAACCAATCTGGATTAAACTCAAACTTTATACATAACTCCCAAATGATAAAATAAATCTATTCCAACTTCTGGAACCTAAATTCGAATCTGATATCATCAAAGTCAACCCTCGGTCAAACTTAGGAATTCTCCAAACCTCCAAATTCCCAACTTTCGGCAAATAGCACCAAAACATCCTAGTAACCACCAAATTTAAATTTGGGTATACGCTCAAGTCTCAAAACACCATGAGAACCTGTTGAAAACCTCAAATTACCAATCTGATATCGTTTACACAAAAGTCAAACATTAGTCAACTCTTACAATTTACGCTTCCAAAATGAGACTAAGTGTCTTAAATCCCTCTCAAACCTTCCAGTGAACAAATCAGCCATCCCCACAAGTCATAAAATAAAAAACACATATAGAAGAAGCATCAAATGGGAAAACGGAGCTCAAATATGTAAAACAACTGGTTGAGTCGTTACACTTGCAATGTCAGGTCTTTTCTCATAAAGGAAGTAAAGGACAACAATAGTGGGATCAAAATAGCAAATGACTACATCACTTCACGAATAATCGCATCGTGCCTTGCAGATTTCATAGAGTCATATAAATGCACCAATCATGGAGATATAGGATGCCTAATACCCAATATCATGTACTTTGTACATTAATAGACAAAAGCACATAATCTACAAGTTGGGGTAGTCTCTAACATTCGATTTTATAGACATTCTCATATTTTCCTATGGATGACTTTGGTTTTAATTTATTGTTGACTATTGAAGTTTTTATGATTAACAAAGTATGACTAATTGTTCAAAGAACCAGGTCCTCAACGTAGTTGCTTAACTGTTCTGAAGAACCAACTTCTCGGGAGAAAGAATCAGCTCCTCCTGAGTGATACTTGTACGTCTGTACTAGACAGTAACTTTATCTCAAAGTTATCCAGGTCCGCGTTTGGTGGAAGATGGCTACTATAAGTGATAAGTGTCGTTGCTAAAGAAGATACAGATAATTCAGTCAGAGACTAAAGTCCCAAAGCATGTGGAATCTTTGGAACAGTAGGAGTCCTATCGAAGAGGAAGCTGACTATGGATAGGACTCCTAGAAGATCTCATTTTTTTTAAATAGGATTGAGTTTGGATTTCCAAACTATCCTTTTACACATCAACTAAAGAGTCATAAGGTGTTTACTTGTGTTGAGTACTTGCATTGTATTCTTACCGAGTCAGTCTAGTGAATATGTTTTAGGTAATTGAGTTGTAATCAAATGTCAAAAATAATCAGTGAGTTGGAGTGAGTATTTTGCTTTACAAGTTAGAGTAACTTGTGAATCAAATAGGAGTAGTAGGAGTACTGGAGAGTATTTAATTCCAGTCTTGTAATTAATACACTTTGGCTCAATGTTCTAGTGGAGTTGGAGCTGAAATACTACGTGGTAGATCATGGTTTTTGCACCTTTTGAGCCGGGTGATTTTTCACGTAAAAATCGTTGTGTTCATTTTATTGCTTGTTTACTTTATGCTTAAGGAACACGTTAAAGAACCAAGTTCTTTAATAATTCATACGGGCACTCAAACTAGAAATTGGTATCAGAGCGAGTTCTCTCTTTTACACGGCTAACACCTAGAGAGATCTTGGAATGAAGATGAGTGCTCCACTCGGAATTAATGAAGGACAATCAACTACCGGGACACCCATGTTCAATGGAAAATATTATAGTTGGCGAAAAGCAAGAATGGAAGATTTTCTGACAGTTGAAGACTATGAACTATGGACCATAGTGAACTAAGGTACTTTGATTCCTACTAAACAAATTGCATACAATGAAACAGTTCTGAAGGACGCCTCCGAATTTGTGGCAGCATATTTCAGAATGATGGAGAAGAATGCAAAGACTAAGAAAATCCTTATCTGTGGACTTGGTCCTGATGAGTACAATAGAATTTATGTGTGCTCTAATGCCAAGCAGATATGGGGTGCACTACAAACTGCTCATGAAGGAACAAATCAAGAAAAGAGATCAAGGATTGAGCTAGTCATGAGAAACTATGAGCTTTTCTCCATGAAGGAGTCTGAGCCCATCCAGGATATGATGACTGGGTTCACTATAATAACCAATGAATTGAAATCACTTGGAAAGGTGTTTACCTCAGAAGAGTTGGATACAAAAGTTCTAAGAATCCTTCCAGCTTTATGGGAATCAAAAGTCACTGCAATCCAGGAAGTCAAGGAATTGGATGAAATTTCACTTGATGAGTTTGTTGGAAACTTAAAAACTCATGAAATGAGAAAGATAGAAATGTGTAAGAAAGAACCAAAGAAGGATAAGGCCTTGGTTCTTAAAGTGTCCGAGGATGATGAATCTGACTATGATGATCCTGATCTAGCAATGTTTTCCAAGTTCAAGAGGTTCATGAAGAATTCCAAAAGTGCATCTAAGAGAGAGACCAGTAATAAGCCCACGCAGATTGACAAAGCTAACTATGATGGGTGCTACAAGTGTGGCAAGCTAGGTCACATGGTCAAGGACTGCCCAATGTGGGAAATTGAGCAGAGGAAAGAACGAGCGAAAAAAAGAGAAACAGGAGAAGAAAGAGAAAAGGGTTCCAACAAGGGAAAAATCCTACGCAAAGGATTTACTGAAGCAATGAAGCAGGCATTCTTAGCAGCATATGAGGACAGTAGAAGTGATCAAGAGGAAGAAAATGAGGATGAGGCGATAATTCTCTATGCTGTGATTGATGAACACCAAGCTGCGAAGACAGAACCCCTAGTACAGCTTGGAATGCACATTGGATGACCCCCTTTGTTTGATGAATACCACTATGATGAATAGAAGCTACGTATGGAAACATTTCTTCAGGCTACTGACTTTGACCTATGGGTAATTTTCAGTCATGGACCAACTCTACCAACCAAATTGGACAGTGAAGGTAACAGGTGCAACAAAAGAGAATAGGAATACGATGAGGGAGATCGTCAGCTTGTTCAGAAAAATGCTAAAGCGAAGACTTGCTCTATAGGAACCTCTCTAGAAACACTCTCCTTATTGTGTCTTCTTGCATCTCTGCTCATGATATATGGAGGACCTTGGAAACTGACTTTGGAAATGAAAACATCGAAGTGGCTATGATGGAGACTGAAGAATAAAAAACAGAGGAAGAAGTGATAGGAACGATGGCCATGAGTGATTCAGAAACTGTAGATGAAGCAAACCAGGTAAGTATATCTGACTTGAAAGAAAATATTCATGCTATGTCCAAAAAAAATAACTAATGGCCATAATTGTGACCTTAATGAATGAAATGGATAAAATGAGTACTAGGAATGATCAGCTAATAAGCAACCTTTCTTGTGTCAAACTTGATATCAAAGAACTTGAGTCTGACAAAGCTAGTTTAGAGAAACAGGTCAAAGACCTTAAGAACCAGGTTTTTGAGCTTACTTCTGAGAATGAGAAGTCTCCTGATATGCATGGAAAAGGAAAAATGAGTGATCTACAAGATAATCTCGAAAAGGAATTAAAAATTGCTAATGATAATCTTTGAATGTAGAAATAAAGTCCTGCATGAAAACCTAGAAAAGGCCAATTACGAACTCTCTAGACTAAGCGCATGGCATAGATCTTCTGATGCCTTGAATTGGCTGAATGAAAATTTTAGCTGTAACTAAGGGTATAATGTGGGCCGGGCCCGGGCCTAAACGAGCATCGTGGGCCGGGCCTATTTGGGCCGGTCCTAAATGGGCCCGGGCTTCCTGGTCCAGTCTTAAACGGTTCCGGGCTTCGTGGGCTTTTGGTAGGAACCGGACCGGGACAACGAACTAATGGTCCCGGGCTAAGTGGGCCGGTCCCGGGCCTATGTGGGCCTAAGTGGGCCTAACGGTTAATTTTAAATTTTTTAAAATTTTTTTTCTCTAAGGCAATTCCTTGTAAAAACTATATTATAGAATTGTGAATTCAAATTTAAACACAAAAATATTGTAAAGAGATATTCAAAGCAATGCATTATAATTTTATTATAGCATTAACAAAACATGGCAATATCTTTCTTAGTCTTCCTTCCCCCATGGAATGAGCACAACAAGGTGCTGATACCACCATTGAGAAGAAAAAGAAACTAATCAAGATGTGCCAAAGTACAAGTTACATATTAATTTTACATGGTATCTCTTACAAATTTCATAAATCCTTCAAGGTTCGGAGGAATTTTCGTTGGTGGTGGCGGAAAAGAAACTTGTTCATCATCGCTTCCGGGCGAAGCTGTATCCTCCGCAAGTTCAGCTATTTCTTCGTAAGCTTTATATACCTCTGGTTGTGATTCAGCAAGTCCAAAATTTCTTCGTTCCGAACGGATCCAATCTCTGAAAAGTACTGATTTTTCCAAGCTCTCCCTCTTAGACGCTCTATAATCACGGAGTTAAAGTCTTGCTTCACTGAAAGCGCTCTCCGATGCCACTATTGAAGCTTGAATGATTAAAATATCTCGGGCCATCCTTGAAAGAATCGGAAAGTCTTTTTCTTTGTCCTTCCACCATTCCAAAATATTAAAGGAGCCGTCGGGATTCACTTCCTCAATTTCTTGTGACAAATAAACTTCAAGCTCATTTAGTTGTGAACAATCACTAGTACTAGAACCTTGAGAACCCCTGAACCTGGCCCAAGCAGTAAGTGCTCTTACTCCCGCAGTTCTTTTAGATGATGGAGAACTAGAAGAAGAAGGAATTGGAACATTTGGTCTAGCATTATCTATTGCAATTTGATAAGCACTGTAAATAGTTTGAGCAATTATTTTAATTGAGGCTTGTGCTTCCGAAAGTGTAGACAACTCCTCATCTTCAAGTGCTAAACCATTATAAAGAGTTTGATACCAAAATTGAGGACCTCCTAATTTCATAGTAGGATTTAACAAGGCATCAATACCATAAATAGGGGGAATATGGAAAATATATTTTTAAAATTTCTTTCTCATATAATCAATAGCTTGTTCATAAATTTCCCCACCCTCTGAAAAATAAGCAAACAATTTGCAAGTTCTGCAATATAAACGAAACAGTTAGACATAGTAGGATAATATTGCCCAGAAAATTCATTTGTACCAATACGAAATTTTTCAAAATCTACAAGCATTTTAACATTAGCCCAATCCGCATTTGTAAGGTGCTCATCATTATCACCTACATGAGCATTAAACATTGAGTTTATAGGGTTTCTATATTCATATGCAACAACTAAACTTTCATACATGTAATTCCATCTAGTTGGACAAGGTTTAGGAACCTTTATCTCTTAGGCCAAATTCATCGCTTCTTTTAAAATATTCTCTAAGTCTACTTCTACGGTTTGAATAAAAAAGCCAGTGAAGAGCCATTTTAACCTTTTCAATTTCAACATTTAAAATTCTCATACCATCACCCACAATTAAATGGTAAATATGACAAATACATCTCATATGAAAAATGTTACTAAATGCAGGATTTAGTGTAGTGGTAAGCAAGGCTACAACATTAGTGTTACTAGTAGCATTATCCATTGAAATTGACATTATTTTATCACTAATGCAAAAATATCTACAAATATCCATAACCGTGCTTGAAATAAACAGCCCTGTGTGACGTGAATTAATTATTCTATAAGCAATAATGCATTTTTGCACTATCCAATCCTCATCAATCCAATAACTGTTAACAGTAAGATAATTACAGTCATTACCACTTCTACCAATATCAGTTGTAATAGCAACACGAAAATTAATATGAGTAAATAAATAGCGCAAATATTGTTCATATTCATGTTTATATTTATAAATATATCTCTTTACGGTTGTGCGAGGCCATCCTTTTAAAAACTTTTCTAATATAATGCACAAAGTCAGGATTAGAAGGAAAATTGTAGGGTAAGCACATAACAGTAACCATTTTTGCCAATTCTTCCCTATCTTTTCTTGGATCATAATATAAAATACCACCGGTAGAGTGTTAATTCCCGGTTGAAATTGATTTGACCCGATACTAGGGTTAGGCTGACTAGGTACACTTGTCCCCTCGGTCAAAGCTTTCATATGAAGATATTTAACTTTATCTTGAGGGTGTAGCATTATGTGTATCCTCAAACTTCTCGCCCATGATAACTAGGGTTCTAGTCTATTTATGCTCCTTTTTGCTTAAGTTTTGGATTAGAAGTGTATACAAGTAATCTCGTAAGCTAACATGTGGTGCTTGTTTGCAGTGTTTGGTCAAAAAGAGACAAGAAAGTCAAAACCAGCTCAAAAAGGAGTGAAACCCGCACAAGTCAAAGCTGAGTCAACTGAGCGCTGACAGCAGAAAATCAACCGCGGACGCGGAGGGTCCACATTTGAGGCGGTCTTGATCTCGCGGTCCGCGGTGGAAAAGTTCAGAGAAGTGTCTTTTGGGGCTTGCAAGTTACCGCTGCCCGCGGTGCTTTTGTGCGGCAGCGGTCCTTTTATTGCGGTCCGCAGTGGCAAGGTTCAGAGAGCTGTAATTTTGGGCTTAGAAAGTCACCGCGGCCCGCGGTGAAATTGCGTGGCAGCGGTGGTTTTAACGCGCTCGCGGTCATTTTATCGCTCTCAGCGAAAGCCAGATTCAGAGAACCAAAAGTGAAGTTACAAGTTGAAGACCGCGGTCCGCGATTGATTCTACGCGGCCGCGGTAGTTATACCACTGCATCTGTCCATTTTCCGCTGTCAGCAGTACCTCTGTAGGGGCATTTTTTTTCGAAAAATTCAGTTGTGTATAAATACTTTTTTTTCCGCTTTTTAGGTCATCTTATCTTTGGTAGAGCACGCGAAAAATTGTTTTTAGCCTTTTTGAGTAATTTTATAGCTTGTTTAACAATTAATCTTAGATCTTTATCTTGTAATTACTTTTTATGGGTTATTCTTCATCTAAATCTTTTATTTCTTCAGTTATTATGAGTAGCTAGACCCATTAGCTAGGGTTGTGGCTCAACCCTAGTGTGGGTATTTAATGGGTCTTCTATTTTAGGGCTTAAATGTTTATGGGTGAATGATATTTGGTCTGATTTGTGCTTTAAATGTTGAATTGGTGGTTGCAAATACTAATTTGTGCCTTTTTGACTTAGGCTCTTCTTGAGAAAGAGAGCCCAAGTTTAGGAAATTCAGGCCAACAAGGAATTGGGGTGCATTCTATCTCATTCAAGAGATTGATAGCCCCAATTAAAGGGGTAAATCTAGAGATAGTAATACCCGACTTGAGCTAATTTTGCCTGCACTGTTTGAAAACCCAATTGAGCTTGAGAAAGCCAATTAGGGCAAAGTCACTCAAACTATTGAGATGTATAGAGTGAGTAGTTTCGTGCATTGGCTATATCACGATCCCAACTATAACAATTTTGCCCTAAATTTTAGATCCCGTTAGATACTCACCTAGGGGTAAGTCACTTCCCTAGTGCCTTTCGATCAATTAAGAAAACCCTACAAAAATATCATACTTAGTCTAATTTCCTGCATCATTAGTAATAAATTAGAATAGTGAACAAACAAAGAATGATTGGAAGTGCAATTAGGAACATCGCACATTGCTAGATTAGATATGAACCCAATTCCAAACCTTTCTTAGCTCTCTGTAGATTCGATCCCGACTTATCGGGTAAAAGCTACATCGACCGCTCTTGCCACTCTATAGTGGTGTAGGGTTGGCTTCGATCAACTTTTTGGCGCCGTTGTCAGGGAGCTAAACGGTTTTGGCTATCTATCTAACTAGTTTTGTGTCTTGTTTTTCTTTCCTTCTGTTTAACTAATTTGTGTGAGTTAATCAATTCAGGTACAACATGGCAAACAATGATCCTATTGGAAATGTTCCGGGGGAGGAGGTTGATGATAATGGAGAAGATGAGGTGCCTCTAGTACCTCAAAGTCAAATAAGTGGCCGCCAGGCCAATGACAACATTCCAGAACCTCCCCCGCCTCCTCCAAGAGTCGCTCCTCGGGTGCTTCCAAATGAGGGCTACGTAAGTGCAATTGTCCCACCCCAGATCCGGGCGGGCAATTTTCAAATTACAAATGTGATGGTGACTTTATTGGAGCAGCGAGGGTATTTCACAGGCGCTCCCCATCAGAATGAATATAAACACCTTAAAGGCTTCATGGATACCTGTTAGGGAAGCAAGTAGACGAATGTATCAGAGGATGCTTTAAGAGTGAGATTGTTCCCTTTCTCACTTCGAGGGAAAGCTTTGGACTGGCTCGAAAGACTTCCCAACCATTCCATCCATACATGGGATTAGTTGGCGGACAAGTTTATAGCTATGTTTTTCTCACTAGGGCATATGGCGACTTTGAGAGATGAGATTTTGGCCTTCAAACAGGAACCTACTGAACCACTTCATGAAATTTGGGAAAGGTATCGGACAATGGTGAAAGAATGTCCGAACAATGACATGACCGAAGCAATGATCGAGCAAACTTCTACCGTGGAATTAACACGACCAACCAGTGTGTGGTGAACCAGCTAGCAGGGGGAAATTTTATGAACACACCTTATGCTGAGGCGTCTGAGATTTTGAATGCGATGGAAGACACTTCCTCAGCTTGGCAAAGTCGAGCTAATGTGCCACAAGGTGATCCTATAGCCATTCACCTGCACAAAGAGTTCCACGACTATGGTTAAGCAATAGCAGAGTTAGCTACAACAATGAACTAGTTGGCAAAAGCTCAATTGCAACAAGTTCAAGCTCCACAACAAGTAAATGCTATGGAAGGTGTCAATATGTTTGTCATCAAGAGGCGACAAAGAGGTCAACAAGGTCAAGGTAGCCCGGATCAATATGAGCAAGGTAATGGTGGTTTCAACCAAGATGATGGGTATGATGAGCAAAGTGATAAAAGTGCAGTACGTGAACAATTATCAAGGACAAAGGGTCAATGATCCTAACCAACAACAACAATGGAGATCCCAAGGCAATTGGGGGAATCAAAACCAATAGGGAAATAACAATTAGGGGAACAACAATCAGAATTGGGGCAACCAGAAAAACCAGGGCAACTGGAGTGGCAACAACAACAATTGGGGAGGAAACAACAATCAGCGTGGTTGGAATAATGGCAATCGAGGAAATCAGAAGCAAGGCTTTCAATGGCCTCCGTTGTATCAACAACCAAACAACCCACCCCCATTTCCATCCTAAGGTCCTAGCTCGTCAAACAATGAGATTGGAAGGATCGAGATGATGTTAGAACAAATGATGAAAAAGAAGGCCGACTCTGATGCTCAGTTGGCATTCCACAATACTTCAATCCGAAACTTGGAGGTTCAACTTGGCTAGATTTTGCAATCTTTTAATACTCGCCCTAAGGGGGCTCTACCTAGTGATACGGTAGTAAACCCGAAGGGCATGCAATGGTGGTGATTACAAGAAGCGGCTGAGGTGGTGATGTGAATGCCTCCAAGCAAAAGGAAATTGTGAGTAATGAAGTTGAGGTGCAAGATTATGTTATCCCTATAGTTGATGAGCAAGTGAGTGAAGAGAACTTGAATGCGGAAGTGAGAATTGATATTCATGATAATAAGGTGGAGACTGAAAATGACATGAACCCGTCTAGGGAACAAGTAATAGACATGCCATTAACGGTTGTGCCTCAAGCCAAGGCTCCTTTGCCAAGGCCTCCTCCACCTTACCCTCAAAGACTTGCGAAGCAAAAGAATGAAAACCAATTTAAGAAGTTTATTAAGATGATGAAAAGCTTGTTAATCAATGTTCCTTTGGTGGAAGCTCTTGAGCAAATGCCGGGTTACGACAAGTTCATGAAAGACCTGGTGACTAAAAAGAGATATATGGATTGTGAGACCATCAAAATGACTCACCAAGTAAGTTAAATTGTGCACTCGATGGCTCCAAAGCTTGAAGATCCCGACGCTTTCAGCATTCCATGTACCATTGGGAGTGCAAATTTTGCAAAAGCATTGTGTGATTTAGGAGCAAGTATCAATTTGATGCCTTACTCCGTGTTCAAAACTTTGGGTATTGGTCAGCCGGGAGCTACTTCAATGAGATTGCAAATGGCGGATAGAACTATGAAGAGGTCGCTTGGTATTATTGATGATGTTCTTGTCTGGGTGGATAAATTTATCTTGCCTGCTGATTTTGTGATTCTCGACTGCGAAGTCGACTATGAGGTACCTATAATTTTGGGAAGACCTTTCCTTGCAACTGGGAAGGCATTGGTTGATGTGGAAGACCGGGAACTCACCTTTCGGGTGGGTGATGAAAAAGTGGTCTTTCATGTGTGCAAATCAATGAGGCAGCCGAATAGTACTGAAGTGTGCTCTTTTGTGGACCTTGTCACGGAGGTGATAGTTGATGATACTAGTGCCATGATCAATGTGGAGGATCCTTTAGAAGCGGTATTGTTGAACCTTGATGTGAATGAGGATGAAGGAAGGGTGGAGTGTGTCAATGCTTTGCATGGTATGGGATCTTATTCTTATGAGCTCCGTAAGCTCCCTTTGGATCTTGAGAATAGAAAAACTCCCCCAACAAAGCCCTCAATTGAGGAACCTCCCATTCTGGAGTTGAAGCCTTTGCCCTCATACCTCGGGTATGAATTCTTGGGCCCTAGTTAACTTTGCCTGTTATTCTTTCCTCTTGTCTTACTAACATGCAGGTAGATGCCACATTGGCGGTGCTCCAAAGACGGAAGAAGGCAATTGGATGGACTCTAGCTGATATTCGGGGAATAAGCCCCGCCTTTTGCATGCACAAGAATATACTTGAAGATGATGCCAAGCCCTCCGTGGAACATCAAAGGAGGTTGAACGAGGCTATGCAAGAGGTTGTCAAAAAGGAGGTGATAAAGTGGCTTGATGCAGGGGTTGTGTACCCCATCTCGGATAGTTCTTGGACTTCACCGGTGCAGTGTGTGCCGAAGAAGGGTGGTAAGATTGTGGTTACCAATGAGCAAAATGAGTTGATTCCCACCAGGCTGTCACTGGATGGAGGGTGTGCATGGACTACCGAAAGCTGAATAAAGTGACTGTTGACACCCAATTTTTCCCTATATATTTTCAATATGAAAATAGCTTCAAAATGATGCACACACACACACACATATATATATATATATATATATATATATATATATATATATATATATATATATATATATATATATATGNAGCATGTTGTTCTCTGTTTAATATATGCCTATACACGCACCTAGTAATAGCTAATGAACTAAGTCAATCCCAGGCAATGTGAAACCTTGTTTGAATTAATTGTGACTTTGTTCTGTCTGTTGTTTGACTAATGGAGATCATGTCTGAACTCCATCTGCTAAATGTGGTTTTGCTTGTAGTTCTTGTAATCTGGTAATCTGCTTCTATTCACTTCTAAAACCCAAAATGTTTTTCCTAAAACTATCTCCTACTTCATATACTATTTTTCAACTCCTACTCTTAAATATCTTGGATCCTGCCCCTCCAGTGTGAGCATTGCCTAAGAGTTCATGGGACTCCTCCGACCTCTGACACATGTTGACACCCAATTTTTCCCTATATATTTTCAATATGAAAAATAGCTTCAAAATGATATATATATATATATATATATATATATATATATATATATATATATATATATATATGCATATATGCAAGTTCTTCATTACTTTTCCTTAGTTTTGATTTTTAAATCTATTTATTTTCCTATTTTTATCCATAAAATTCAGTAATTGTTTCCAAAATTATCATTTTTTGGTGATTCACTTATTGAACTTTTATATCTATACTAAAATATAGCCAAGGAAATTTTTGCATATTTTTACAAATTTATTTAGTATTGCATATAATTACAATATTAGCCTCTTTTAAGATTTAACTGTATTTATGTTCATAAAATTAGGTCTTGTATTTTTAAATAATTAATTATGTATTATAAATCATTTTAGTACTATCAATTTATTTCCAAAAATTATTTTATTATTTTTTATAAATCAAATAGGAAAATTGGCTATTTAAATGTTAGACCCATTTTTATTTCGATTGTAGCCTAAATTGGACCCCAATTTGAATCCCAATTATCCTGGACCAATTCCTATTAAACCTCGACCAAAACCCATCTCCGTAACCCGTACCCGAAGCCCCACCTGATCCCAGCCGTTGATCGATTAGATCAACGGCTCCCATTACCCCCTTCCTTTTTTAACCCAAACAACCCCTTCACCCTAATTCACTTTCTAACATACCGCCGCCCCTGAATCCTCTTCTCTCTCAATTCTCTCTGCAATACCACCATTAACCCTAGCCACCGCCCCCTTAATCTACCCTAATCTATGGCTTTCCATGGTCGCCTAAGACCTGTATCAGCCTCCTATGGCTTCTATGTGTTTGTTGTTTTGGTCTCATGACCAGATTCTAGAGGGTCTTGGTCCAGTCTTTGCTCGATGAACTTTCTCCGATCATCTCTGACCTTTCTCTGGCCAACCATGACCACTCAAGTCAGATCCGTGACTTTTCCGGCTAGATCGGTATCTTTTAAAGCCTTTCTCACTTTCTCTGGGTTCTTTGAAACCCTAGCTCTAAGAGCTGTTCGATTTTCTTTCAGATCGATCTTAGATCTGTGCTTATTACAAACATTTTAAGTGTTTCTCGAAGGTTCTTTGATTTTCCTTTCAAAATGACTCTCCATTTTTTAACGATTAGGGTTTCCTAAACTCTTCTCCGATTTTCAGTGTGTTTTTATGATTTTACTATGTTTGTCCATGTTTGATGCTACCTGTTTCATCATGCTAAAAGCCCTAAGTGTTTTGGCTCTACCTGGGCTTCTGAAATTCTCTTGGTTTATTTTATACGCATATTTAGTTCGATTAAGCTCTTTGAGTTTGAATCTTTTTCTCTTGTTTGACTTATCTGATTCTGAGTTCTTACCATCTTTTAAAGTTGACTACTGTTGAAACCCTAATTTCCTAAAAGGTTTTCCTCACTTGTTAATGTGAGACTTTTACGTGTTTCTGACTCTCTTACCTGTTAGTTTGGTTCTCTGCATTTTTGATTCTATGTGACTACTTGACCTACTCATGGTTTTCTTTTACTGCTGAATCCTAGCTTACCCCTACTGCTACTATATGTTTGTGTTGCTTCCTTGTCAATATGATTGACCCTGCATGCCTAGTATGTCTGTCCCTCCCTTGCTATTTATATGTTAAGGTGCAGAATCATGACTCTTTCTTGACTGATTCTGAATCCTTCAATGTTGCGATTGATTGCCAAAGGGTTTTCTGATGAACCCTAATCTTACTAGTCTGTTCAAATTGATTGATTCCCTTCCTTAATTACTGTGATGTTTTACCTCGAATCCTTTTCCAAAATTAAGTATGTTTTCGTACTTAGACTCAAATATTTACCTTCATACTTTTACTACCTCTTATATGGCAAGAATCAATCTGTCCCCAAACCTTTGTTTCTGATTGTGATTGTTTCCATGTTATGCTAAACCTTTGCTTATTACCTTAATTTCTACTCGTTTTCAAAACTATAAATACCCACCTTCTCTTCTTTCAAACACACGAACACAAGGCATAAAATACTTGAGTTCAGACACACACCTCACTAAAATCTCTCTCTTTTCTTTGTTGCTACTTGTATTGCTGCCTCACCTAGCCGGCTGAAAGCCAAGGCTAGGCTACGGGAAGCTTGCTCATTTTTGTCTGCATTTTGCATCTTGACTGGTATGTTCTAACTAATTTTCAGCATCAACAACAACATATTTTTTACTGTTTCTTACATTCTTGTTTGTCTCCTGTGTGTATTTAACCAAGTTCCATTATTAAGCATGATGTAGTCTGCCTTTTCTGTTCTGAATTAATGTTTCTGTTAGTTACTTATCATGGGTTGTGAACCTTAAATCCCCATCCCCAATGTGTTTGGTATCTGTGGTTGGTTTAGGGCATGACAGCATTTAATATTGCTGTGCATGACCCAAACTTGATCCCCCTGGGATTATAACCTCCATGTTTCCTCTAGTTGTTGTGTGTTCTGGTTTGCTTATAGGCATGCCAGCACCTTCTATTGCTGTGCATGCCCAAAGCTGACCCCTGCCTAAGTACATAGGCTCCTTGTAATGAATTTCCAACCCCTGACCCCCCTTTGTATGAAGTTATCAATTTTGCGTTTTACTAATTACTGTTTCCCTAATCACCTTATCCCCTCAGGTTTAAAACTCCATTCCTGCACTTCCACTATCTTCTGACTTAAGTTCTGCCCCTCTTGTGTGAGCCTTGCCTTGGGACCCATGAGCTCCCTCTAAACTTGGACACATAAGGGTTGGCCCTTCCACACTGCACTCATTTCTATCTGGTTCTATGAACCTGGGTGTAAGCACTGCCCGGGGTTCCTTGAGACCTTTAGGGAACTCTGACACACCCAGGTCCGAGAAAGGATTTGAAACAAGTAGTATTTGAGGCGTTTTGTTTCATAACTCAGAGAGGAAGTAAGAATCAGGCTTCCTATGGTTGTAATTTCCCTTTTTATGTATTTTCTTGATGTAATTTAGCAACTGGTCTGTAATAATTTGTAAGGAACATTTGGGGTTGGCTAGTTAAAAGGGATGGGTAATTATGCATGCTCAATGGTAGAAAATATGCCTATAGGATTTGTGTTTTGAATGATTCAATTCTGCATTTAGAAAGCATGTCTATAGGACTATTTTACATCCTGCGTGTTCAATTCTGCATTTTAGATACCATGCCTATTGGGGTTCATTTAAAATTCTGCATGTTCAACTTCACACCTAGATAACCTGCCTATAGGACTTTGTTCTGCACACTTTTTACCACTTAGACATCATGCTCTAGGATCTAAACGGCTATAAATGAGTATCATGTTTATAAGGTTAAAATCAGTACAATATATAGAGATCAAGCCTATAGGAATTCCAAGTGAAAACCTACCTGTTTCCATTTCTCGTTCAACTAGATATCATGTCTATAGGAATTAGAATCAGCAACACTAGATATCACGTCTATAGGAATTAAAATCAGCAACACTAGATATCATGTCTATAGGAGTTAAAACCAGCAATAATGGATGCCATCATCTACAGAATCTGAGACTAGTCTAATTTAAAATCAGTTTATTCCGAACCAGTTTTAAATAATTTATCACCTATTTAACACGGTTTAGCAAGCATGCCTATAGGATTTTAAACCGCTCATTTTTAAGTTTGTTACTGCTTTGCCGCATTCTGAATCAGTAATAGATACCATGCTCATAGGATTCTGCCCCAAACACTTAGGCAAACCTTAGGTAATAACAATAAATAAAACTGAGCCCGTTTCTGATAATTAATAATTGCTACAACCAGCAGGCATGCTTGATTCAAACTTCTTATCTGAGTTGTGTAATAAATTGGTCTGCTTCAACAACTTAAACTCCCTTTTTGCCTTAATATTTTCAGACCCTTCTTGTTGTTTGAGTCATGCTATTTTATTGTTTTGTTTGAGGAGGTATATATGAGCCTACATTGTTTATGTGCTTCCCCTGTTATTGTGTTGCCCAATATGTTTTGTATGTCGCCTTAGATTTTTCACCTTTGAAACTCCACGTCAGCCTAATATCCCTCCCTTTTAGGAATAGTAGCCCTAAGTGCCTCCGGGCTGATAGGAATGGGACGGGTAATAGCATGCAATAGTGGTCGAGACCAATCCGCGCTTTAGTACCTTAACGGGGTGGGAAGGGTAGATATGGATATGATGACCGGTGCGCTAATACCACGTGTAGCCCCTCTTTGAGGAGTGATTACCGGGTATTGCATTGATGTGATCCATATTATAACTAAACCTAGGACTCCCCCCTTCCCTTCTCTTTCTTTGCTTTTAAAGTATTGCGACTTCTTTTCAAAAATCAGCCTTTTAGTAATTGCTCTTTCAAACCTTGTTTACCTTCAAGCATTTGTGTATTGAAATCCCCTCTTATTTGAGCCTTATCTGCTTACATGGTAATTGCACCAAATTCACAAAGAATTGTCTGGCCGGGATTCACACTAGTGGATCCTGAGGGGTGCCTAACACCTTCCCCTTAGGATAATTTCAAGCCCTTACCCTATCTTTGGTTATCAAAATGTAGTTGTAATTGAGCCTTGTAGGTGTCCTAATGCACCATAAATCATTAGATGGCAACTCTTCAAAAATGCAAAACCCATTTCACAAAAGCAACGAGTTGCCCCATTCCCAAAATGTCATTAACCCGATTCTCCCGATGCGTGGAGGAAAAAAAGGGGGCGCGACAGCATGGCGACTCTGCTGGGGATATTAGGCTTTTACCATTTCATATTATACTTGTGAATTTGTGCCCTTCCTTTATATGCAATTACTTGTTTAAATTCCTTTAAGCGTTTAATTTCTTTTACAAGGCAAAACTGACTTATCTTCTTCGTTTCTTTTCTTTATTGCTGCTTTAAATCATAAACTATTGTATTTACTGCTTTCTTAACATGCAAATACGTGACAACATGCTTTTTAATTGTTGCATAATCATGCTCAACATCATACTCCACTCGTGCCAAAACAAATACTATAGCAACGCTTATAATGAGTAATTGCGCTCTTCCTATATCATTACCCCTAAATTCGGAACGGCATATTTGCGGTAAAACCAGTCGATCAACATTGTAGTCGACGATTACGTGCCATTCCCCCTTGAGTTGTCCGCTTTAGGGTACCAGTCTAAGACCTCATAGAAACCTTACTCCGTTTAAATTATGCATGCATCATGGTCAAACCTAGCCGGATCAGTTATGTTGTCCACATAATGATCCTTTAAGATAGCCCTATCCAAAGTCCACTGGGTTTCCCTAAACCCAAACGGACACCATCACGTTCTGTGCATTTATTTGGAGAACTAAGTGCTTAATGTTAATTGTTGATGTTAAATAGTCGAGTCTGGTGGGGGTAGGGTCTAACCCTTCTGTTTTGCAGATAATGAGGCACAAAATCCCTAGATTCGGCATGGTTACCAACATCAACCCAAGACTGCTAAGCTGGTGGAAAGATCTTCACTCTAGTGATCAGACTCTCGTCCGAAAATATCTAGGAAATCTACCCTCCCTCCTGGAAATTCAACCCAACAACAAGATCATAGAAGCTGCCACACTATTTTGGGATTGTGAAAAGGTTGTGTTCCGCTTTGGGGACATTGAAATGATACCCCTGCTAGAGGAAATAGGAGGATTGGCCAGTTTGATGTGGGAAACTCCGGGTTTACTGATGCCTGAGAACCACAAAGGTAGGAGCTTCCTTAAAATGATGGGTTTAAAGAAGAATCCAGAATTAACATGCTTGAAGGATTCATACATTCCTTTTGATTACTTGTATGAAAGGTACGGTCACAACAAATCTTACCGTACTTACTCCGGCGAATTTGCCCTCACATCTTTGGGACACATCCACTGCAGAGTTTTTGTCTTCATGTTCCGTTTCCTGGGGCTGGTCGTGTTTCCAATGAAGAAAGCATGGATCCACACCAGGCTAGCTATGGTAACCAAAACCCTAATGGAAGGGATTGATGGGCATGCGTTCAGCATCGTACCCATGATTATTGCAGACATATACCGAGCTTTGGAGAAGTGTCAGCAAGGAGCAAAACACTTTGAAGGTTGCAATCTATTACTCCAACTTTGGCTCATGGAAGATCTCCAGAGAGGCGAATATCGACAAGAGATCCAGAGTAGGGACTGGGATGATCACATTGCTTTCCATCACCCAAAGTGAATGAATTACATCCCCGATATGTTTGCTCAGCTGGAGGATGCTAAAGGATGGGTCGAACTATTTGATAATTTGACTGAGGAGCAAATTCAGTGGATGTTCGAAATGTTTCCAACGGAGGAATTCATTGCCCGATCAAGAGACGCACCTTTTCTGATATTGATCGGTCTCAGGGGGACATACCCTTACGTCCCGCTTCGGGATATGAGGCAAGCTGGTAGGAAGCATGTTATACCCAGGGTCGACAAGATGAGTCATTTTCGAGCTGACTTCCAAAGGAAGATAGTCCTTACAAGTGCCAAGCACATCACATGTGGCACTGCAAGATCATAATGGGAAGAGATACCATCGTGCCAGACAGGTATCATGCTGGTTGTGCTCCTTTCTACTCGGGTTGGTTAGAAGACAGCCATGATGGTCTGGGCCAGCCGGGGTTTGCTCAAGGTAACAGGGTTATAGATGAAAAGGCCGAGGCACAGGTCAAATACAACCAATTACGCAAGAGAATCCGGGAGTGCGAAAGTGAGCATCGCGAGATATAAGAATCTAATCAGAAGTTAATTGAGGAATGGAAGGGCATGGCTGTCAGTGCCAACAAGCGATTGGGATACTTGGAGCGGGGCATATGGAGTTAGAAAGAAAGTTTCTCAAGAGGGTCGAAGACTGCCAAAATGCTGAGGGAACCGAATGAGGATATTTGGCCAGGGCCTACCTATTGCTGGGACTTCGCGAGTTGGGGAAGCTGTTCGATGGAGCAAAGGATGCCAAATCTGGGGAGGGTCCTTCTGGGGCCAAATAGATTGGAGTTTATCTTTTCGCTTAATGGAATGTAATAAGGCCAATGGCCATTAGTGATTTTATTTCTTGCCTTTAGTGTCGTTTTGGGATTCGTCTATTTTTTTCATCAATAAAATGAAGCATTTAGCATTCTATGTTCTCCAAATCAACTTGTTGCTAGGCCTACCTCGGGCACAAAGAGGTCCCCAAATTAGGATATGATTTACATTCCCGCACTATGTGTTTAAATACTGCAATACTTTTTATAATCCTCACTAACTTGGTTACCTTTTTGTTTTTATTCCCCTCCCCAAAGGTTAGTTCGTGCACTCTGGCAACATCATCCTATTCCACGAGATCCAGGGGCCCTCCACCCACTCCTCCTCTTAGTCCAATCAAAAACAAGAACAAAGGCAAAATGGAAGATTTGAACAACGTCAGAAAGGAGAATTCAACTTTGTTGATACCCAATTTTCCCTAGATATTTTAATACTCAAAATACTTTCAAAATAACATATATATGCATATATGAGCATACCCAAGGGTTTTTGTATTTTTCCAAATTTTTAAAGATTTTTTAAACCAATTTATTGTCTATTTTAATACTACAAAATTCAATAATTATTCCCAAAAAATTATCATTTTTGTGAATAATTCATTTTATTCTCATATTTACACCAAAATATAATTAAGGTGATTTTTGTATATTTTTACAGATTTATTTGGCATTTTTAAAACTAAATTGCATATAATTGCAATTATAGCCTATTTTACAATTAACAGTATTTTACAATTACAAAATCGTCTCCAGTATTTTTAGATTAATGTTTATACATTATTAGTTACTTAAGTGCTTTTAATTTGTTTTTAAAATCATTCTCACTATTTTATAAAATAAAAATAAAAGGGGAAAAATGGCCATTAAGTGCTAGCCAGATTTTATTTCAATTGTAGCCACATTGGACCCCCAAATTAGCCCAATTTTAGACCCAATTAATCTAGCCCAACAACCCGTTTGAACCGACCCACCCGGTCTCCCACCTAACCCCTTCTATTAACATCCGTTGATCTAAAAGATCAACGGGCCAAATACACCCTTTCCTTTTTAATTCACCAAACCCCCCCAACCCTAATTCATTTTCCTCTACCCGCCGCCCTTGAATTCCCTTCCTTTCCCATTCTCTCTGCAAACCCTAGTTGCCGCCACCCAAGCTAACCCTAATCCTTTAGATTCTCGCCGGTTTCCATGGCTTCTCAGGCCGTGAAACCCTCATACTCACCTCCTATCGCTCTTGTGCGCTTGGTATTTGAAGGTTTGAGGCTAGACCTGAAAGGTCTCCACCCAGATCTCCGCCGACTTGAGGGTTCCTGCCATCTCCGGCTTGGCTCCGGCATAACTTAGCTTCCTGAGCCTGTTTCCAGTTTTATCCGACTTAGATCAGAAATTTTCCAAAGCCTTTCTCGTTCTAGGGTTCACCTGAAACCCTAGCCGTTCGAGGTTTTTCTCCAATTCTCTTCAGATCTGTGTGTATTCATGCTTTACTTTGAGTTTTTAAAAGGTTTCCCCAACTTTTCTTTATAAAATTCTTTTTCCAAAGTCACTTCTTTCTTATTTAAGGTTTCTGAAAAAATGCTTATGTGTTTTCCGATCTTTCTTCTCCCTTTCTCGTGTATGTTTGTCTCTACCATGTTCTTATGTTTTCTCTTTTTTTTAAACATGTTCTTCTACTATGTTTGCTATATTTTGTTCTTCCTTCTACTTTGTTTCTGTGCTATGTTTTCACATGCTATGTTTCTGTGCTATGTTCTCACATGCTATGTTCTGCTACTTGCCTTCCATTACGACTTGATATGCTTCGCCTACTGTATTTTTCTACCATGTTCATTAAGTGTTCTTACTATGCCTGCTTAAGCATATTTTCCTCTATTGTTTCTTCTACACTCATTGTGGTTCGAATTAATTCCATGACTCTGTTTGCATTAAACCTTCTACTGTATCTGCTTGTTTCCTCTTCTTTGCATTTGCTTCAAGTCGAGAACCCTAGGATTTGGGGTTTTTGGCGAGTTTGGTCTTGTATGTTTGGACCGGGGTACTATTTGAGCCCTGGACTCTCTCAAACCCACTTGGGGTCCATGTACTAAGTTTTGAATCCTTTTGTGTATGAATTCTTCTATACTAGACTCCTCTGATTAGCATGACAACCCCTTTTATATGTGTTATAATCTTTCTTCAAAAGGTTTTCCAACTTGTGTTCGAATCAGAATCCTTGTTTTGGGGGTTAATTGATTGCTACTGATTCTTCTTAAGTAAAACCTTTTCCTTAGCCTTTCTGACTTGGCTATTCATGAACCAATAGTTGCAAATCTCTGATTCCTTGATTTATTGGGTACTGATTAGTTCTTACCTTATTTGTTTGACCGTGTATTTTAAAATTTCTTCCCTTAATTAAACTCCTATGTATTTACCCCTAATTGCCTACTTTGCACAAGATACTTACTTGATCTCTTTCCTTAAATACTCTTTTGTTCATTACCGTTTAAGTTTGAACTCCTTAATTAAAGGAAGTTCTTCTACTNTTGATTCGATTTGAAACCCTAGAATTTGGGGGTTTCTTTGATAAACTGGATTAGGGTTTCACTTTGGGACCCTGGACCTTCAGACGCACTATGAATCTATGACTGAACTCGTATTCTTTTGTTTTATGATCCTAAACCTTGCAATGTTAGACTTTCTATTTGATTTGTTTGCTTTATATATGAGAAACTCCTCTTTCAAAAGGTTTTGACAACTACTTGATTGATTTTGGACTCCTTTGATGGGGTCTCGACTGATTGCTACTGATTTTCTTTGTTTGAGCCCTCCTCTACCTATTCCTGACTGGGTTCATTTGAATCAAACCTGTTTACTTTGATTTTGTTAGTTGTCTAATTGATTCCCTTTCCTTTCTCTTTACAAACCGAGTACTGTTGAATGTTTTCCTTAAATAAACCTTATGTATTCTCCCTTCTTATGCTACTGTGACAGATTTTACTCAAATTTCCTTTCCTTATTTACATTCTCCCGTTCGAAATTAAAATCCCTTGACTGAAGGGAGAATATTTGAGACTGATTATCAAAGGTTTTCTTACCTTTCCCACTTGCTTCTCTGCACTATAAAAGGGGAAGCCCTTCTACACTTTCAACACACGATCAATTCTGATTACTTTCACTGAATGATCTCAAATACACTTAGAATTTTCACAAACACTCAAGTTTTCTGAACTCACAAGCATAAAGGGCTTTCTCTGATTGTGGCTTTGCTTGAAATAATCCTGCTTTTCTTTGCTTACCTTTCGGCAACTGGTATGTTCTTATGTTTAATTCCTGCCTCTCCCCCTATGTGTTTATTCTATAGTCCATTCCTTGTTGGGTTTACTGTCTACATACTGTAACTTTCTGCAAGTTTTACTTTTATTGTTTCTATTCTTATATAAATCCCAAACCTTAATCCCCTTTATATGGCTAAGTTACGGTTCAAAAACATGGAAATACTTGATATTATTGTCCATGGACATGAACTGGACCCTCTTGAGTCCTAAACTCTTTCAATTGCCATCCCCATTTCCCTTTATATGTATGCTGAGTTTGAGACTTTGGTCTGGCAGTGTCCTAATTATTGTCCAGACCATAGTCTGACCTTCAATAGGTCTTTACTCTTAATTGTTGGCTGACAGGCTGGTCAGGGGTGTGCCAGCAATTTATGTTGCTGGGCATGACCACCAGCTTGCCTTGGCACTCCCTAACCCCCTCTACTGCACTTGTACTTGTTCCTAGACTCTAAGTTCTGCCCCCTCCCCAATGAGCCTTGTCTTGGGACCTTGAGCTCCCTCTAAACTTGGACATTGGAGGGCTGGCCCTTCCACACTGCACTTTCATTCAGTTCTGATATCTGGGTGTGAGCATTGCCTGGAGTTCTTGAAATTCCTTGGAACTTTGACAAATCCCAGATAAAAGAAAGGCTTTGGAACCTGATCCTGGCAGTTGGCTCATATCATATTGTTAGACCTTGGGTTTGAATTAGGCTCCTTGGATGCAGCTTAAGAGTTCTGATTGTAATTTTATTTCCAGTTTTTTATTCATCTTGGTCTGTAATAAAATTTTGTAATAACCTCTGGGGTGATTAGTGAAAAGGGAAGGGTAACCATGCATGCAAAGGGGTATATATCATGCTCATAGGGAATTACCACACTTCTGTACTCATGTATCTCGCCTACAGCTTTGCACATTTGCATATCACACGTAGATACCATGTCTATAGGTTTATGCATCCACGTAGATACCATGTCTATAGGTTTATGCATCCACATAGATATCATGTCTATAGGTTCATGCATCTACGTAGATACCATGTCTATATGTTTATGCATCCACATAGATATCATGTCTATAGGTTTATGCATCCATATAGATACCATGTCTATAGGAATTTTGCATCTCCATATGGATACCACGCCTATAAGTAACCAGAAATCCAGACTCTACGCATGCATTGTTCACTAGGAAAACCTATTTATAGGATTAAAAACTAACAGTATTCAGATACCATGCTTATAGTATTTCTGCGCTTTCGCTACGCCTATAAAAAGTGTTTAAATTAACGACGCTAGAAAGCATGCCTATAGGAATTATCAATCAAATCTGAATCACTCGTTTTAAGATTAGCACTAATTACAGAACTCGCATCATTCTGTTAAAACTGGCAACTTTCTTAATCAATTTGTTTCTTTATTCCTGAAACCAGTAGATGCCATGCCTATAGGCCATCACGTAGGCAAACAAGTATGTAGTTAATTAATTGCATTGGTCTTCGATAAGTTGCAGCCAGGCGAGCCTAATGCGAACTTCTTGCCTGAAAATACGTAATGAACCAGCCTGCCTAACGTTAAGCATAATTTTGACCTAATCAGTACATGCAAGACATGCAAAACTACATGATTTACTGTGATTAAAAGAGGTTTATCTGAGCCTTAATTGTTTTGTACTCCCATAACTGCTTTCATGTGTTTTGCTTGACGCCTTAGTACCTTAACCTTTTTAAACCTCTGAAAAGCCAAGCTTCCTCCCTTTAGGATTAGTAGTCCTAAAAGCCTCCAGGACTGATAGGTGGGACGGGTAATAGCATGCAATAAGTAAGAGAGACTATTTCGCGCTTAATACCTTAACGGGGTGGGAAGGGTAAATATGGAGATGATGATCACACGATAACACTACGCGTACAATTGACTACCGGCGTTGTGTGGATGATCCATGTGATTTATAAACCTAGGACCCCTTTTCTTATACAACTTTGTTTAATATCAATAAAATCTTGTCTTTTCAACTACTCAAAACTCCTCCTTAATTTTACTGCATTATGCCTTTTCTTCCAAATTTTTTCTTCTTTGTTTATTCAATGTATTGATTAGTTTTCTGCGTTTAGTCCCCCTTTTAAACAAATTGTAGATCATCTAGACCTTGATCCCACATACTTGTCACGTATTTATTTGCAGCCCTAATGTGTAAAATCCTGTGTGTATCTATTTGCATTAAAGTCACAACATAGCATGGCCGGGAACCACACTATTGGATCTTGAGGGGTGCCTAACACCTTCCCCTTGAGATAATTTCTAGCCCTTACCCGAACTCTTGTTTTCCAACTCAAAAACCCTTAGTGTCCTAATGCACTTAATCATTAGGTGGCGACTCCTCAAATCCAAAAACCCAATTCCCAAACGGGAATAGAGTTGTCTTCCCAAATGTCGTAAACCCGATTTTCGCTTTAGAAAAAGGGGGCGTCGACAGCATGGCGACTCTGCTGGGGATTTCTTTAGGCTTTTACCACTTCATGTTATATGTGACTTTATTGTTTTCTTTATTTGTTTAATACCTTTATTCGAAACTGACTTGTCTTTTTGTTTCCTTTTTCTTTAACGCTTTCATTTACTGCTTTCTTTCAATACCGTTGTAATTTTCGAGCAATTATTGTAACCATCATGAACGTGAAAATACATGACAATCTGTTTCATTTTTTGTAATTGCATCTTCAACATCATATTCCACTCGTGCCAAACAAATATCATAGCAACACTTGATGAGTTGTTGCGCTCTTCCGATATTATTACCCCCTAAATTTAGCAGAGGCATATTTGCAGTAAAACTAGTCGATCAGCGGTGCAGTCGACGGTTTCGTGCCTTTCCCTCTTGAGTTGTCCGCTCAAGAGTACCGGTCTAACACCCCATAGAAACCCTATCCTGTTTAACTGTTCATGCATCACTGTCAAACCTAGTCGAGTCAGTTATACTGTCCACATAATGACTCTTTAGGATAGCCTTATCCAAAGTCCACTGGGTTCCCCTGGGACCCAAACGGACAACACCATACTCTGTGCATTTATTTGGAGAACTAAATGCTGTTTATGCTAATTATTGGTTTAAATAGTCGAGTCCGGTGGGAGGTATGGTCTTAACCCTTTTGTTTTGCAGAAAATGGAGAACAAGGTCCCCGACTTCGTTATGGTCAGTATACCCTCACTCTTGCTGACCTGGTGGAGGAACCTCCCATCAAGTGACCAAATCAATGAATGGAAAAAGAGGGTCGCCCAGGCTAGTAAGAAGCTGGAATATCTGGAATACAGTCTGCTGGAATTGGAAGGAAAAGTAAGAAAAAGAGTCACCGACTGCCAGAACGCTGAGGGAAACGAAAGAGAACGCCTGACAAAGGCATTTTTACTGGTGAACCTACGCGAGCTTGAGGATTTGATCAACGAGAGCATTCAACCTGCGGAAGGTCCTTCTTGGACCAAGTAGTTAGGAGTCTTTCTTTTGCTTTTAAATGTAATAAGGCCAATGGCCATTAGTGACATTTTTACTTTATGCAATTTTAGTGTCATTTTGGGATTCGTCTTATTTTTATCAAAAAAATGAGGCATTTAGCATTATAAGTTCTCCAAATCAACTTGTCGCTAGGCCTACCTCGGACACAACGAGGCACCCAATTTAGGACACGATTTATACTCTTGTACTATGTGTTTAAANGTTGTGTGGATGATCCATGTGATTTATAAACCTAGGACCCCTTTTCTTATACAACTTTGTTTAATATCAATAAAATCTTGTCTTTTCAACTACTCTAAAACTCCTCCTTAATTTTACTGCATTATGCCTTTTCTTCCAAAGTTTTTTCTTCTTTGTTTATTCAATGTATTGATTAGTTTTCTGCGTTTAGTCCCCCTTTTAAACAAATTGTAGATCATCTAGACCTTGATCCCACATACTTGTCACGTATTTATTTGCAGCCCTAATGTGTAAAATCCTGTGTGTATCTATTTGCATTAAAGTCACAACATAGCATGGCCGGGAACCACACTAGTGGATCTTGAGGGGTGCCTAACACCTTCCCCTTGAGATAATTTCTAGCCCTTACCCGAACTCTTGTTTTCCAACTCAAAAACCCTTCTTAGTGTCCTAATGCACTCAATCATTAGGTGGCGACTCTTCAATTCCAAAAACCCAATTCCCAAACGGGAATAGAGTTGTCTTCCGGAATGTCGTAAACCCGATTTCGTGAGAAAAAGGGGGCGTCGACAGCATGGCGACTCTGCTGGGGAATTCTTTAGGCTTTTACCACTTCATGTTATATGTGACTTTTATTGTTTTCTTTATTGCTTTTTTTAATACCTTTATTCGAAATTGACTTGCTTTCTGTTTCCCTTTTCTTTAACGCTTTCATTTACTGCTTTCTTTCAATACCGTTGTAATTTTCGAGCAATTATTGTAACCATTATGAACGTGAAAATACGTGACAATTTGTTTCATTTTTGTAATTGCATCTTCAACATCATATTCCACTTGTGCCAAACAAATACCATAGCAACGCTTGATGAGTGGTTGCGCTCTTCCAATATTATTACCCCCTAAATTTTGGCAAAGGCGTATTTGCGGTAAAACTAGTCGATCAGCGCTGCAGTCGACGGTTCCGTGCCTTTCCCTCTTGAGTTGTCCGCTCAAGGGTATCGGTCTAGCACCCCATAGAAACCCTATCCTGTTTAACTGTTCATGCATCACTGTCAAACCTAGTTGAGTCAGTTATGCTGTCCACATAATGACTCTTTAGGATAGCCTTATCCAAAATCCACTGGGTTCCCCTGGGACCCAAACGGACAACACCATACTCTGTGCATTTATTTGGAGAACTAAATGCTGTTTATGCTAATTATTGATTTAAATAGTCGATTTCGGTGGGGGTAAGGGACTAACGCTTTGTTTTGCAGAAAATGAGGCACGAAGTCCCCAGATTCGGCATGGTAACCAATATTGACCCGAGGTTGCGAAGATGGTGGGAAGACCTTCATTCTAGTGACCGAACTCTCCTCCGCAAGTATTTGGGAAACTTACCCTCTCTTTTGGAAATTCAGCCGGACAACAAAATTATAGAGGCTGCGACCTTATTCTGGGACAGTGATAGATCGATATTTCGATTTGGGGACCTTGAAATGACCTCGCTGCTCGAGAAATAGGAGGGTTAGCCGGTATTCCTTGGGAGACTCCGGGTTTGCTCATGCCAGAAAACCGCAAGGGTAAAGGTTTCTTCAAAATGATGGGGTTGAAGAAAAACTCAGATTTGACTTGTTTGAAGGATTCCTATATTCCCTTCGACTACCTGTACGAGAGGTACGGTCATAGCACGTCCTACCGCACCTATCCAGACGAATTCACCCTCACGTCATTGGGGCATATCCACAGGAGGGTTTTCGTCTTCATGTTCTGTTTCTTGGAGATGATAGTGTTTCCCATGAAGAAGGCTAGGATCCACATTAGACTATCCATGGTCACCAAGACACTCATGGAGGGGATTGAAGGGCAACATTTCAGCATAGTGCCCATGATTGTTGCGGAGATCTACCGAGCTTTGGAAAATTGTCAACGAGGGGCCAGTCATTTTGAGGGTTGCAATTTATTACTCCAACTCTAGCTCATAGAACATCTCCAAAAGGGTCGATACCGCCAAGAGCTTCCGCGAAGGCCGTGGAATGACCATATAGCCTTTCACCATCCCAATAGAATGAGCTATATGCCTGACACGTTTGCTCTGCCAGGGGATGCTCGAGGATGGGTAGAATTGTCTGAAAACTTGAAAGAAGACAAGGTACAGTGGATGTTCGAATGGTTCCCCACTGGAGAGTTCATCATCCGCTCTCGGGATGCTCCATTTCTCATACTCATTGGTCTGAAGGGAACTTAACCCTATGTTCCTCTCCGGGTCATGAGGCAAGTAGGGAGAAAGCAAGTCGTACCAAAGGTAGAAAAGATGAGTCATTTCAGGGCTAATTTCCAAGACGACGATAGCCCATACAAATGTCAAGCTCAACAAATGTGGAACATCAAGATCGTCCTGGAGAGGGATTCCGTAGAACCTAACAGGTATCATGCCGGCTACACCTTATACTATCCAGGTTGGCTAGAAGAAGATCATGCTGGGTTAGGACAACCCGGGTATGTTCGAGGTCACAGGGTCATCGACGAAAGGGCTGAGATACAGGTTAAGTACAACCAGTTGCGCAAGAGGATCAGGGAGTGCGAGAGCGAGCATCAGGAGATTCAAGAGGCAAATCAAAAGTTGATCAAGGAATGGAAGGATATGGCTGTCAAAGCCAACAAGCGCCTAGGGCATTTGGAGCGAGGGTTAGTAGAACTGGAAAGGAAATTCATCCGGAGGATCGAGAATTGCCAAAACGCCGAAGGAAATGAAGGAGGACATTTGGCTAGGGCTTATCTGCTGCTAGGATTGCATGAGCTGGTGACGTTGTTCGATGGAGCCAAAGATGCCGAGTCTGGGGAAGGTCTTTCTGGGACCAAATAGTTAGGAGTTTCTTTTCTTTTCTGCTTTGAAATGTAATAAGGCCAACGGCCATTAGTGACATTTTTTTTTACTTTATGCAATTTTAGTGTCGTTTTGGGATTCGTCTTATTTTTATCAATAAAATGAGGCATCTCCAAATCAACTTGTCGCTAGGCCTACCTCGGGCACAATGAGGCACCCAATGTAGGACACGATTTATATTCTTGTACTATGTGTTTAAATATTGCAATATCTTTCACAGAATCCGCACTAACTTGTTACCTTTTGTTGTTTTTACTTTTATTTGTTTATTCCCCTCCCAAAAAAGGTTAGTTCGTGCATTCTGGCATCATCATCCTACTCCACAAGATCTAAGGGCCCTCTACCTCCTCCTCCTCCAAGTCCTATCAAAAGCAAGAACAAAGCAAAGATGGAGAACGTGAACAACATCAGAAAGGACGACTAAGCTGAAAGGGTAGAAGTTCCCCAGGGTGTTCAGGTATCCAAAGAAAGTGCCGCGCAGCTCGAACAGAAGCTACTGAAATTTCAAGAAGAACTAAACCAAGTTTGGAACTTGGCAAGTCTGTCATTCTCCCTCACTACTTCAGACGTCAACTTTCCAATGCTCAACACCCCATCCCAAAGCCGCAGAAATAGCCCGCTGTTCATTGCAACACACATCCCAACAACACTCCACTCCTCATCCCTGAACCATCAAATGATCATCCCCACCATACTCCCATATATGTGGAAACCTTGCCACACTACACCAAACCCATTACAAACACACCAGAATCTGATGAAAAAGATTCTCTCATCAAGAACTTGGCTGCCGAGCTCAAGAAATTGACCAGTCGAGTACAGGGCGTTGAAGGAAACAAAGGCATTGAAGGGCTGAATTATGAGGATCTTTGCATCCAACCGAACGTTGAACTTCCCGAGGGGTACAAACCTCCTAAGTTCGAAATATTTGACGGCTCGGGGGATCCTAGAGTCCATCTGAGGACATATTTGTGATAAACTGGTCGATGTAGGAAGAGACGAGAAGATTCGCATGAAACTCTTCATGAGAAGTTTGAAAGGCGATGCGTTGTCTTGGTACTTTAGCCAAGATTCCAAGAAATGGACGAGCTGGGTAGGAATGGCATCCGATTTCATGGACAGGTTCAGGTTCAACACAGAAAATGCACCAGATATCTTCTACATCCAGAATCTAAAAAAGAAACCCACTGAGACATTCCGCGAGTATGCTACTCGATGGAGATCCGCGGCTGCTAAGGTCAGGCCGGCCTTAGAGGAAGAGCAGATGAACCGATTTTTCGTCCGAGCGCAAGATCCGCAGTATTATAAGAGGTTAATGTTGTAGAGGGCCAGAAATTCTCCGATATCATCAAGCTGGGAGAAAGGATTGAAGAGGGCATTAAGAGCGGAATGGTCACTAATTTTGAAGCACTGCAGCCTACCAGCAAAGCCCTGCAATGGTGCATCCAAGAAAAAGGACGTGAGTGCCGTGATGGTTGCACAGCGAACCAAGTCCCCAATAAAATACCAAGCCTACCCAGTACCCCCTCTCACATACCAACCTATTCCCAATTACCAAGCACCTCCACCCTCTTACCAAATTTCATCACCCGCTTACCAATCATCTACCTATCCCACATATCAACCCACCTCACCAAGATATTCCCAACCTGCACCCATCTACCAAGCCTACAATGCGCACTACCAATCACCTCCCGCCCGCCAAAATTTCCCCAGGCCACGCCCTAACTTTGACCGCAAACCTCCCAGGCAATACACCGCCATCGCCGAGCCAATCGACCAGCTATATGAAAAGCTCAAAGCTGCTGGTTACGTCACCCCAATCCCTGCCATAACTCCAGATAATCCTTCCCAGTGGGTCAATCCAAATAAAACCTGTGCATACCATTCCGGCATGAAAGGGCATACCATTGATGAGTGTCGATCTCTAAAAGAAAAAATCCAAGATCTAATTGACAACAAAATCATCGTGGCCAAAGAACCTGCTCCTAATGTTCGAAACAATCCCTTGCCTGATCATATGGAAGATGATTGGGACCCCAAGGGGTCAATTGGATTAATTGCCGATGGTGACGAGCCCAAGAAACCAACCGTCACATTGAATCCAATTGTAGTCCAGATCCAGTCCTCTGGGGATGCTGAAGTAAACATGTCTGTGCCTCTCGAGTTTGAAACACCGTCATCTAAAAGGACCGCAGAGCCGATTGAGTTGGAGTTTGGGTCTCCGAAAGTACCATTCGAAGTTGCTGTATTGCCACCCAAAATAAGAGTGCCCATTCCTGTAGCGATGTCAGCCGTAACGCCGTTCCATACAAAGGCCATACCTTGGGATTACACCACCGAGGCAAGAAGGAAGGGAAAGACTAGGTACGGAGAAGCAATTGCAGCACAGGGTATTACCAGGACCGGCAGGGATACTCCGAAACATTTGGTTGAATCATGTAAGCAGGCCTTTGGGCGGCCTATTGAAAGTGGGCCCGATGATCTCTGGCGGAAGATACAGGCAGAAGAATACTCAGTTGTCGACCAATAAAACAAAACACCAGCGCAGATCTCCATCCTAGCTCTACTGCAGAGCTCCGAGACACACAAGAACGCTCTGATGAAGATACTAAGCGAGGCGTATGTACCCAGCAATATAACTGGAGGAGAAATGGAAAACATGGTCGGGCAGGTATTGGAGAGTCATAAGATCACTTTCCACGAGGATGAGTTACCCCCTGAAGGTTTAGGAAACAACAAAGCGTTGCACATCACCGTGCAATGCGAGGACTATTTCATCACCAGGACTTTGATTGACGGAGGGTCCAGCCTCAACATTTGTCCATTGGTGACCCTCAGAACATTGGGGAAAAGTCTGGATGAAATCAAGGATGGGTCTATCAACGTCAGAGCTTTTGATGGTTCCCAAAGGTCCATTATTGGGGAGATTAGTTTATGTCTGCAAATGGGGCCAACTTGGTTCGATGTTGATTTTCAAGTAGTAGACATCCCAGCATCCTATAACTTGCTACTGGGACGACTTTAGATCCACGTCGCTGGAGCTGTAGCATCAACCCTGCACCAGGCAGTGAAGTTCGAGTGGAATCATCAAGAAGTGATTATTCATGGTATTGTGAGTAACCCCATATACAGTCGCCAAACCATCCCAACAATTGAAGGAAGAAGGAAGCTGGGAGGAGAAACTTACCACCACGTTGAGCGAGTCAACGCCGTGGACAAAGATAAGTGGTGGGATAACAAGATAGAGAGTATACTAAACTGGAGCGGGTATGAACCTGGCAAAGGTCTCGGCAAGAACCTTCAGGGAATCACCAAGCCTATCAAACTGAAGAAGCATGGCACCACTTTCGCGTTAGGGGATGGATATACTTGGCAGGAATTCAGGAACTGGTCGCCACCATGGCGCGGCCCTTACTATCCGCTGGAGCACCCTATACCCCGCCTGGAACAGACTTTCCAACCGGTTGACATCATATATGGGTCAGAGGAAGATGAGGCATTAGCAGCAATGAAGAACCTGTTCTTGGAAGATGACAATATGGACTGTCACGTCATTCTCGAGGAGGAAGGGGAGGAAGGCCCTTCCATACAGGTAGTGAACCGAGGAGAGCGCCTCAACAATTGGTCCGTCAGAACCACCAAGGCCCGGAGAGCTTCGGGGTAGCAAGGCTGAACAAAGCATTATGTATTATCTTTTATTTTTTGCTAGTTGATTTCCCTTCAGTATTATCTTTGAATTTTGAAAAGAGCCCCGATGTTCAAAATAATTCCTTCAGCATTTATTAAAGCATTTCAATTTTTTATAAATCTCGCTTTTATTATCTCTTTTTCTCTGCCATTTTTTTACTTTATACAGCATTATTATTACTTATCTTGATGAACCGATGAATATGACATGCGACGAGGTAACGCAACAAACGGATATAGACTCAGAAGAAGATGAAATACCAGAAGAGATCGTTAAAGAGGTCGAGGACTTTGAGAATAGACCTAAGTCTAACCTGGACGAGACTGAGGTTATCAACCTGGGGGATACAGAGAATGTCAAGGAAACGCGCATCAGTGTTCACTTGTCACCGTCAGAAAAGGAAGAGTACACGGAGTTCTTAAAGGAATATGAGGACATATTTTCCTGGTCATATGATGATATGACCGGTCTCAGTACATCTATTGTAGCTCACAAATTGCCAACAGATCCGACATGTCCGCCGGTAAAACAGAAGCTCAGAAAGTTCAAGCCAGACATGAGTTTAAAAATCAAGGAAGAAGTTACCAAGCAAGTCAAAGCCAAGGTTCTCAGGGTAGTGGAGTATCCAACATGGTTAGCCAACATTGTGCCAGTGCCGAAGAAGGACGGGAAGGTCAGAGTCTGTGTTGACTACCGGGACCTCAACCGGGCCAGTCCGAAAGACGACTTCCCCTTGCCGAACATACACATCCTAATCGACAACTGCGCCAAGCACGAGCTGCAGTCATTTGTCGATTGTTTTGCTGGATATCATCAGATATGGATGGACGAAGGAGACGCGGAAAATACAGCTTTCATTACGCCATGGGGAATGTATTGTTACAAGATGATGTCGTTTGGATTAAAGAATGCTGGGGCCACCTACATGAGGTCCATGACTACTATTTTCCATGACATGATACACAGAGAGATCGAGGTATATGTAGATGATGTCATCATTAAATCCAAGAAAGCCACTGACCATATAGAGGATTTAAGAAAGTTCTTCAACAGATTAAGAAGGTATAACCTGAAACTGAATCCCGCCAAGTGCGCATTTGGGGTTCCAGCCGAAAAATTGCTTGGGTTCATCGTAAGTCGACGGGGAATAGAACTAGATCCGTCAAAGGCCAAGGCCATCCAAGAATTACCACCGCCAAAGAACAAGAAGGAGGTTATGAGTTTCTTGGGGAGACTCAACTACATCAGCCGGTTCATAGCCCAGTCCACAGTCATTTGCGAACCAATCTTTAAGATGTTGAAGAAGGACGCCACCACTAAATGGACTGATGATTGTCAGAAAGCCTTCGACAGAATCAAGGAATACCTGTCAACGCCGCCAGTTCTGGTTCCGCCCGAACCAGGTAGACCGCTATTGCTCTACCTTGCAGTACTGGATGGAGCATTTGGTTGTGTTTTGGGACAACATGATGAAACGGGGAGAAAGGAGCAAGCCATCTACTATCTCAGCAAGAAGTTCACCCCGTACGAGGCCCGGTATTCCTTACTAGAACGCACGTGTTGCGCTCTGACTTGGGTAGCTCAGAAGTTGAGGCATTATTTCTGTGCCTACACCACCTATGTCATATCGAGGATGGATCCGCTAAAGTACATCTTTTAGAAGCCCATGCCCATGGGCAAACTGGACAAATGGCAAATATTGCTGAGTGAGTTTGATATTGTCTACGTGACTCAAAAAGCGATCAAAGGACAGGCACTGGCTGACCATCTTGCCGAAAACCCCGTGTGCGGAGAATACGAGCCTCTAAAGACGTATTTTCCTGACGAGGAGGTCTCTTTCATAGGAGAAGACATTGCAGAACCCTATGATGGCTGGAGAATGTTTTTCGATGGAGCAGCAAACTTTAAGGGAGTTGGCATAGGAGCAGTTCTAGTATCAGAAACAGGCCAGCATTATCCGGTGTCCGCCAAACTCAGGTTCCCGTGCACCAACAATATGGCCGAGTACGAAGCCTGTATCTTAGGGCTCAAACTAGCCATTGACATGAACGTTCAGGAGTTACTAGTGATCGGGGTCTCAGATTTGCTCATACATCAGGTCCGAGAAGAATGGGCAACTAAGAACTCCAAAATACTACCATACTTGAATCATGTACAAGAGTTGAGGAAGAGGTTTACAAAAACGGAATTCCGACATGTGCCCAGAATCCAGAATGAGTTCGCCGATGCATTGGCCACTCTATCATCCATGATTCAGCATCCAGATAAGAACTTCATTGATCCCATCCCGGTAAAAATCCAGGATCAACCTGCCTATTGTGCTCATGTCGAGGAAGAGGCAGACGGAAAGCCATGGTTCCATGACATTAAGAAATATTTGTCAACAGGAGAGTACCCAGAACTTGCAAACACTACTCAAAAGCGCACACTGCGAAGATTATCCAATCACTTTTTTCACAGCGGAGGAATCCTGTATAGGAAGACTCCCGATTTGGGATTACTAAGGTGTGTCGAGGCAAGGGAAGCATCCAGGTTGTTAGAGGAGGTTCACGCAGGGACCTGTGGCCCGCACATGAATGGTTTCGTCTTAGCCAAGAAAATACTCCGAGCCGGTTACTTTTGGATGACCATGGAGACAGACTGCATCCAGTATGTCCGAAAGTGCCACCGCTGTCAGATACATGCAGATATGATAAAGGTGCCTCCTAACGAGCTCAATGTAACTAGCTCACCATGGCCGTTCGCCGCTTGGGGGATGGATGTCGTTGGACCTATCGAGCCCGCCGCATCAAATGGGCACAGGTTCATACTAGTGGCGATTGTTTATTTCACCAAATGGGTTGAAGCAGCATCATATAAGGCGGTAACCAAGAAGGTTGTGACAGACTTCGTTCGCGACCGTATCATTTGCCGGTTCGGCATCCCAGAGTCAATCATCACTGACAATGGTTCCAATCTCAACAGTGATCTGATGAAAGCAATCTGTGAAACCTTCAAGATCAATCACAAGAATTCTACAACCTACAGGCCTCAGGTGAATGGAGCCGTAGAAGTGGCCAATAAGAACATTAAGAAGATACTAAGGAAAATGATAGAGAAACACAAGCAGTGGCATGAAAAGCTATCCTTTGCTTTATTGGGATACCGTACCACAGTCCGCACATCAACTGGGGCGACACCCTATATGTTGGTTTACGGTACCGAGGCAGTCATCCCAGCCGAGGTAGAAATTCCCTCCCTGAGGATTATGCAGGAAGCAGAACTTGAAGATGCAGAATGGGTAAAAAGTCGCTACGAGCAATTAGCCCTTATAGACGGAAAATGACTGAATGCAGTTTGCCATGGTCAGCTTTATCAGAATAGAATGACCAGAGCTTTCAACAAGAGAGTCAGACCAAGACAGTTCGCGCCAGGGCAGTTAGTACTGAAAAAGATTTTTCCGCATCAAGATGAAGCCAAAGGGAAATTATCTCCCAACTGGCAAGGTCCGTACATGGTTCACCGGGTTCTAACCGGGGGAGCCCTCATACTTGCAGAGATGGACGGAGAAGTTTGGCCGAAGCCGATCATTCAGATGCAGTAAAACGATAGTATGTATAACTACTATTGATTCCTTTATGATGTAATTTGAACTATGCCTGACCTGATTCCCGTTTAAGAGGGGATACGTAGGCAGCCCTATGGGTTCGGTCACAATTCAATAAAATTTCCATTTTTCCCGATATTGGAAACTGGGGCAGAATTTTGAGGAGGACCCTCAAAATTTCGAAGTTAACTTTCACCATCCACCGCGCGCAGCCGTCAGAGGCACCGGCCCAGTAAAATGGGGTAGAATTTTGAGGAGGACCCTCAAAATTCCGGAGCAAAAGAGGTTGCAATATCTTAAACTGTGTCGCAGTCGTCGGTTCATCTAAAACCGTTTTATCCATTATGTATTTACATCATATTTTATCATTTTTCTAAATCGTGCATAAATACTATTAGAACAGCTTTGTCAGCAATGCTACCCCAATGAAAGCAAGAGCCGAGTAGGACGAGCGCAGTCCGCGGGAAGACGAACTAACCTTCCCCCTTGACAAAACTCACAATCTTTCTTTGAATGCAGGTACCGCAAGACATAGAATCATCGGATACGGTTACAAGCTCATACTTTTCAGGAATACAACTCCCAGAATCATCACCTATTTTCAAGTGCTACTCGCACGCAGCATCCCCAGCAGCCACAGTGACAATCAACTAGCAGCTATCGTCTCTCAGCTAAGAAATTTTGTCACTCTTCACCTCTATTTTCGCACACTGCATAAGGCTACTTTTCTGCGTTCCGAGACTATGCACTGTCTCTATCCTGCATTTCCTTGCATTGCATAAGGCTACCTTTCTGCCTTCAGAGACTAAGAACTGTCTCCATCCTGCATCTCCTTGCATTACATAAGGCTACCTTTCTGCCTTCCGAGACTAAGCACTGCCTCCATCCTGCATTTCCTTGCATTGCATAAGGCTACCTTTCCGCCTTCCGAGACTAAGCACTGCCTCCATCCTGCATTCCCTTGCATTGCATAAGGCTACCTTTCTGCCTTCCGAGAGTAAGCACTGTCTCCATCCTGCATTCCCTAGCATTGCATAAGGCTACCTTTCTGCCTTCCGAGGTTAAGCACTACCTCCATCCTGCATGGCTGAAATATCGCCGCCTCTCATTTGCATCGGCTGAAAGATCGCCAACTCTATTTAAATCTTTACATCGGCTGAAATACCGCCATTTATGCTTTTCATCGACTGAAATATCGCCAACTGCATTTAAATCTCTATATCGGCTGAAAGATCGCCAGTTTATATTTAATCATTATCGGGTGAAATATCGCCAACTTTATTTTACTCCTTGTCGGCTGAAATAGCGCCATTTATATTTATGCCTTACATCGGCTGAAATATCCCCATTTACATTTCTTCTTCACATCGGCTGAAATATCGCCAACTTTATTTTAATCCTTGTCGGCTGAAATAGCGCCATTTATATTAATGCCTTACATCGGCTGAAATATCGCCATTTACATTTCTTCTTGACATCGGCTGAAATATCGCCAACTTTATTTTAATCCTTGTCGGCTGAAATAGCGCCATTTATATTAATGCCTTACATCGGCTGAAATATCACTATTTACATTTCTTCTTCACATCGGCTGAAACATCGCCACCTTTATTTAAATTTCTGTCGGCTGAAATATCGCCATTTACATTTCTTCTTCACATCGGCTGAAATATCGCCAAATCCTGCATTTCATGGGCTGAAATATTGCCAAATTGTCCNAAGATGACAATATGGACTGTCACGTCATTCTCGAGGAGGAAGGGGAGGAAGGCCCTTCCATACAGGCAATGAACCGAGGAGAGAGCCTCAACAATTGGTCCGTCAGAACCACCAAGGCCCGGAGAGCTTCGGGGTAGCAAGGCTGAACAAAGCATTATGCATTATCTTTTATTTTTCGCTAGTTGATTTCCCTTCAGTATTATCTTTGAATTTTGAAAAGAGCCCCGATGTTCAAAACAATTCTTTCAGCATTAATTAAAGCATTTCAGTTTTTATAAATCTCGCTCTTATTATCTCTTTTTCTCTGCCATTTACTTTACTTTACACAGCATTATTATTACTTATCTTGATGAACCGATGAATGTGACATGCGACGAGGTAACGCAACAAACGGATATAGACTCAGAAGAGGATGAGATACCAGAAGAGATCGTTAAAGAGGTCGAGGACTTTGAGAATAGACCTAAGTCTAACCTGGACGAGACTGAGGTTATCAACCTGGGGGATACAGAGAATGTCAAGGAAATGCGCATCGGTGTTCACTTGTCACCGTCAGAAAAGGAAGAGTACACGGAGTTCTTAAAGGAATATGAGGACATATTTGCCTGGTCATATGATGATATGACCGGTCTCAGTACATCTATTGTAGCTCACAAATTTCCAACTGATCCGACATGTCCGCTGGTAAAGCAGAAGCTCAGGAAGTTCAAGCCAGACATGAGTTTGAAAATCAAGGAGGAAGTTACCAAACAGGTCAAAGCCAAGGTTCTCAGGGTAGTGGAGTATCCAACATGGTTAGCTAACATTGTGCCAGTGCCGAAGAAGGACGGGAAGGTCAGAGTCTGTGTCGACTATTGGGACCTCAACCGGGCCAGTCCGAAATATGACTTCCCCTTGAAGAACATACACATCCTGATCGACAACTGCGCTAAGCACGAGTTGCAGTCATTTGTCTATTGTTTTGCTGGGTATCATCAGATATTGATGGACGAAGAAGACGCGGAGAACACGGCTTTCATTACGCCGTGGGGGATGTATTGTTACAAGATGATGCCGTTTGGATTAAAGAATGCTGGGGCCACCTACATGAGGGCCATGACTACTCTTTTCCATGACATGATACACAAAGAGATCGAGGTGTATGTAGACGATGTCATCATCAAATCCAAGAAATCCACTAACCACATGGTAGATCTAAGGAATTTCTTCAACAGATTGAGAAGGTACAACTTGAAACTGAATCCCGCCAAATGTGCATTTGGGGTTCCTGCCGGAAAACGGCTTGGGTTCATCGTAAGTCGACGAGGAATAGAACTAGATCCATCAAAGTTTAAGGCCATTCAAGACTTGCCACCGCCAAAGAACAAGAAAGAGGTTATGAGTTTCTTGGGGAGACTCAACTACATCAGCTGGTTCATAGCTCAGTCCACTTTCATCTGTAAGCCAATCTTTAAGATGTTGAAGAAGGACGCCGCCACTAAATGGACTGATGATTGTCAGAAAGCCTTCGACAGAACCAAGGAATACTTGTCAACGCCGCTAGTTCTGGTTCCGCCCGAACCAGGTAGACCGCTATTGCTCTACCTTGCAGTACTGGATGGAGCATTTGGTTGTGTTTTGGGATAACATGATGAAACGGGGAGAAAAGAGCAAGCCATCTACTATCTCAGTAAGAAGTTCACCCCGTACGAGGCCCGGTATTCCTTACTAGAACGCACGTGTTGTGCTCTGACTTGGGTAGCTCAGAAGTTGAGGCATTATTTCTGTGCCTACACCACCTATCTCATATCGAGGATGGATCCGCTAAAGTACATCTTTCAGAAGCCCATGCCCATGGGCAAACTGGCCAAATGGTAAATATTGCTGAGTGAGTTTGATATTGTCTACGTGACTCAAAAAGCGATCAAAGGACAAGCACTAACTGATCATCTTGCCGAAACCCCGTCGGCAGAGAATACGAGCCTCTAAAGACGTATTTTCCTGACAAGGAGGTCTCTTTCATAGGAAAAGACATTGCAGAATCCTATGATGGCTGGAGAATGTTTTTCGATGGAGCAGCAAACTTTAAGGAGTTGGCATAGGAGCAGTTCTAGTATCAGAAACAGGCCAACATTATCCGGTGTCCACCAAACTCAGGTTCCCGTGCACCAACAACATGGCCGAGTACGAAGCCTGCATCTTAGGGCTCAAACTAGCCATTGACATGAACGTTCAGGAGTTACTAGTGATCGGGGACTCAGATTTGCTCATACATCAGGCCCGAGAAGAATGGGAAACCAAGAACTCCAAAATACTACCATACTTGCATCATGTACAAGAGTTGAGGAAGAGGTTTACAAAAACGGAATTCCGACATGTCCCCAGAATCCAAAATGAGTTCGCCGATGCATTGGCCACTCTATCATCCATGATTCAGCATCCAGATAAGAACTTCATTGATCCCATCCCGGTGAAAATCCAGGATCAACCTGCCTATTGCGCTCATGTCGAGGAAGAGGCAGACGGAAAGCCATGGTTCCATGACATTAAGAAATATTTGTCAACAAGAGAGTATCTAGAGCTTGCAAACACTACTCAGAAGCGCACACTGCGGAGGTTATCCAATCACTTCTTTCACAGCGGAGGAATCTTGTATTGGAGGACTCCCAATTTGGGATTACTAAGGTGTGTCGAGGCAAGGGAAGCATCCAGGTAATTGGAGGAGGTTCACGCAGGGACCTGTGGCCCGCATATGAATGGTTTTGTCTTAGCCAAGAAAATACTCCGAGCCGATTACTTCTGGATGACCATGGAGACAGACTGCATCCAGTATGACCAAAAGTGCCATCGCTGTCAGATACATCCAAATATGATAAAGGTGCCTCCCAACGAGCTCAATGCAACTAGCTCACCATGGCCGTTCGCCGCCTGGGGGATGGATGTCATTGGACCTATCGAGCCCGCCGCATCAAATGGGCACAGGTTCATACTAGTGGCGATTTATTATTTCACCAAATGGGTTGAAACAACATCATATAAGGCGGTAACCATGAAGGTTGTGACAGACTTCATTCGCGACCGTATCATTTGTCGGTTCGGCGTCCCAGAGTCAATCATCACTGACAATGGTTCCAATCTCAATAGTGATTTGATGAAAGCAATGTGTGAAACCTTCAAGATCAAGCACAAGAATTCTACAGCCTACAGGCCTCAGATGAATGGAGCCGTAGAAGCGGCCAATAAGAACACTAAGAAGATACTAAGGAAAATGATGGAGAAACACAAGCAATGGCATGAGAAGTTATCATTCGCTCTACTGGGATACCGTACCACAGTCCGCACATCGACTGGGGCGATACCCTATATGTTGGTTTACGGTACCGAGGCAGTCATCCCAGCCGAGGTAGAAATTCCCTCCCTGAGAATTATGCAGGAAGCTGAACTTGAAGATGCAGAATGGGTAAAAAGTCGCTACGAGCAATTAGCCCTTATAGACAGAAAAAGACTGAATGCAGTTTGCCATGGTCAGCTTTATCAGAATAGAATGACCAGAGCTTTCAACAAGAGAGTCAGACCAAGACAGTTCGCGCCAGGGCATTTAGTACTGAAAAAGATTTTCCGCATCAAGATGAAGCCAAAGGGAAATTCTCTCCCAACTGGCAAGGTCCGTACATGGTTCACCAGGTTCTAACCGGGGGAGCCCTCATACTTGCAGAGATGGACGGAGAAGTTTGGCCGAAGCCGATCAATTCAGATCCAGTGAAACGATACTATGTGTAACTACAATTGATTCCTTTATGATGTAATTTGAACTACGCCTGACCTGATTCCCGTTTAAGAGGGGATACGTAGGCAGCTCTATGGGTTCGGTCACAATTTAATAAAATTTCTATTTTTCCCCGGTATTGGAAACTTGGGCAGAATTTTGAGAAGGACCCTCAAAATTCCGAAGTTAACTTTCACCATCCACCGCGCGCAACCGTCAGAGGCACCGGGCCAGTAAACTGGGGCAGAATTTTGAGCAGGACCCTCAAAATTCCGGAGCAAAAGAGGTTGCAATATCTTGAACCGTGTCGCAGTCGTCAGTTCATCTAAAACCATTTTATCCATTATGTATTTACATCATATTTTATCATTTTGCTAAATCATGCATAAATACTATCAGAATAGCTTTAGCAGCAACACTACCCCAATGAAAGCAAGAGCCGAGTAGGACGAGCGCAGTCCGCGGGAAGACGAACTAACCTTCCCCCTTGACAAAGCTCACAATCTTTCTTTGAATGCAGGTACCCCAAGACATAGAATCATCAGATACGGTTACAAACTCATACTTTTCAGGAATACAACTCCTAGAATCATCACCTATTTTCAAGTGCTACTCACACGCAACATCCCCAGCAGCCGCAGTGACAATCAACTAGCAGCTATCGTCTCTCGGCTAAGAAATTTTGTCACTCTTCACCTCTATTTTCGCACACTACATAAGGCTACCTTTTTGCATTCTGAGACTAAGCACTGTCTCCATCCTGCATCTCCTTGCATTGCATAAGGCTACCTTTCTGCCTTCCCAGACTAAGCACTGTTTCCATCCTGCATCTCCTTGCATTGCACAAGGCTACCTTTCTGCCTTCCGAGACTAAGCACTGTCTCCATCCTGCATTCCCTTGCATTGCATAAGGCTACCTTTCTGCCTTCCGAGACTAAGCACTGTCTCCATCCTGCATTCCCTTGCATTGCATAAGGCTACCTTTCTGCCTTCCGAGACTAAGCACTACCTCCATCCTGCATGGCTGAAATATCGCCGCCTCTCATTTGCATCGGCTGAAAGATCGCCAACTCTATTTAAATCTTGACATCGGCTGAAATACCGCCATTTATGCTTTTCATCGCCTCAAATATCGCCAACTGCATTTAAATCTCTATATTGGCTGAAAGATCGCCAGTTTATATTTAATCATTATCGGCTGAAAGATCGCCAGTTTATCTTTAATCATTATCGGCTGAAATATCGCCAACTTTATTTTAATCCTTATCGGCTGAAATAGCGCCATTTATATTTATGCCTTACATTGGATGAAAATCGCCATTTACATTTCTTCTTCACATCGGCTGAAATATCGCCAACTTTTTTAATCCTTGTCGGCTGAAATAGCGCCATTTATATTTATGCCTTATATCGGCTGAAATATCGCCATTTACATTTCTTCTTCACATCGGCTGAAACATCGCCAGCTTTATTTAAATTTCTGTCGGCTGAAATATCGCCATTTACATTTCTTCTTCACATCGGCTGAAATATCGCCAAATCCTGCATTTCATGGCTGAAATATCGCCAAATTGTCCAAAGGCGTCATTGTTTGGAGGCACCATTTTCATAGCCCGAGAACGCCATGCCATGGCCCGAGGACCCCGCTTTATATTCTGCACACCATTATTCAAAGGCATCATGGTTCGGAGGCACCATCATCATAGTCCAAGAACATCATTTCATAGCCTGCGAATCCCTTATTATGCGCTTCATGGCCCAGGACATCATGGTCTAAGGACGTCGACAACCGTCCAAAGACAACATTCATGGTCCAAAGGGAACTTGCATCACATTTAAATTTATGCACAGTATACGTTGTATTGCTCACTTGCAGGTACGCCGGCTAGCAACGGCCATCTCAACAGGAGCGATCCCGCTCCAGTTCCCGCAACCTATCAGATTTCAGCTACAACCTAAACATCGCGACCGTCCTTTTTGAAACTCTATTGGCATATTCCGCCGAGGGACCCTGAACTACATATGGCCTGATTCCTGTAAAACCAGGGATATGTAGGCAGCTCAAGAGCCAAAGCTCGGTCGAAATTCTTTGCAAATCACCTCTTTCGGTCAAAATTGGCCATCCTATCTTTACCTGATAACTCTTTCATCCTTCCCGGGTAAACGTAAGGGGCGAGCTGTTGATACCTANGGATGGAGAAGTCTGGCCAAAGCCAATTAATTTAGATGCAGTCAAACGCTATTGTGTGTAATCATTATGATTTCTGTATGATGTAATTTGAACTACACCTGACCTGATTCCCGTTTAAGAGGGGATACGTAGGCAGCCCTATGGGTTCGGTCACAATTCAATAAAGTTTTCATTCCCTCCCCCCCCCCCCCCCGAAAAATTCCGAAGTTGATCTCCGCCAATCACCGCGCACCGGCCCAGTAAACTGGGGCAGAATTTTGAGGAGGACCCTCAAAATTCTGGAGCAAAAGAGGTTGCGATATCTTGAACCGTGTCGCAATCGTCGGTTCATCTAAAAACATTTTATCTATTACGTATTTACATCATATTTTATTATTTTGAAAATACTATCAGAACAGCTTTGTCAGCAACGCTACCCCAATGAAAGCAAGAGCCGAGTAGGACGAGCGCAGTCCGCAGGAAGACGAACTAACCTTCCCCCTTGACAAAACTCACGATCTTTCTTTGAATGCAGGTACCCCAAGACATAGAATCATCGGATACGGTTACAAACTCATACTTTTCAGGAATACAACTCCCAGAATCATCACCCATTTTCAAGTGATACTCGCACGCAACATCCCCAGCAGCCACAGTGATAATCAATTAGCAGCTATCGTCTCTCAGCTAAGAAATTTTGTCACTCTTCACCTCTATTTTCGCACACTGCATAAGGCTAATTTTCTGCCTTTCGAGACTAAGCATTGTCTCCATCTGCATTTTCTTGCATTGCATAAGGCTACTTTTCTGCCTTCTGTGACTAAGCACTGTCTCCATCTGCATTCTCTGCATTGCATAAGGCTACCTTTCTGCCTTCCGAGGTTGAGCTCTACCTCCATCCTGCATTTTTCTTGCATTGCATAAGGTTACCTTTCTGCCTTCCGAGACTAAGCTTTGTCTCCTCCTGCATGGCTGAAATATCGCCAACTTTATTCAAATCATTGCATGGCTGAAATATCGCCAACTGCATTTAAATCTCTATATCGGCTGAAAGATCGCCAGTTTATATTTAATCATTCATCGGCTGAAATATCGCCAAATCCTGCATTTCATCGGCTGAAATATCGCCAAATCCTGCAATTCATCGGCTAAAATATCGCCAAATCCTGCATTTCATCGGCTGAAATATCGCCAAATCCTGCATTTCATGGGCTGAAATATCGCCAAATCCTGCAATTCATGGGTTGAAATATCGCCAAATTGTCCAAAGGCGTCATTGTTCGGAGGCACCATTTTCATAGCCCGAGAACGCCATGCCATGGCCCGAGGACCCCGCTTTATATTCTGCACATCATCATTCAAAGGCATCATGGTTCGGAGGCACCATTATCATAGCCCAAGAGCATCATTTCATAGCCTGCAAATCCTTTATTATGCGCTTCATGGCCCAGGACATCATGGTCTGAGGACGTCGACAACCGTCCAAAGACAACATTCATGGTCCAAAGGTAACTTGCATCACGTTTAAATTTACTCACATTATATGTTGTATTGCTCACTTGCAGGTACACCGGCTAGCAACGGCCATCTCAACAGGAGCAATCCCGCTCCAGTTCCCGCAGCCTATCAGATTTCAGCTACAACCTAAACATCGCGTTCGTCCTTTTCGAAACTCTATTGGCATACTCCGCCAATGGATCCCGAACTACATATGGCATGATTCCTGTAAAACCAGGGATATCTAGGCAGCTCAAGAACCAAAGCTCGGTCGAAATTCTTTGCAAATCACCTCTTTCGGTCAAAATTGGCCATCCTATCTTTACCCGATAACTCTTTCATTCTTCCCGGGTAAAGAGGGGCAGTTGTTGATACCCAATTTTTCCCTATGTATTTTTATATATACTCAAAATATTCTCAAAATAGTATGTACATGCATATATNACACCAAAATATAATTAAGGTGATTTTTGTATATTTTTACAGATTTATTTGGCATTTTTAAAACTAAATTGCATATAATTGCAATTATAGCCTATTTTACAATTAACAGCACTTTACAATTATAAAATCGTTTCCAGTATTTTTAGATTAATNTAAAATCACTTTGTTGTCTATTTTAATAGTACAAAATTCAATAATTATTTCCAGACTATCATTTTCGGTGAATAATTTATCTTATTCTCATATTTACACCCAGATATAATTAAGGTGATTTTTTTGCGTATTTTATATAATTTATTTGGTATTTTTAAAGCTAAATTGCTATAATTGCAATTATAGCCTATTTTCCGATTAATAGTATTTTATAATTACAAAATCGCTCCCGGTATTTTTAATTAACATTTATATGTTATTACTCAATTTAGTGCTTTTAATTGGTTTTTAAAACTATTTTAACTATTTTTATTAAAATAAAAAAGGAAGAAATGACTGTTTAACATTTAGCCTCGTTCATTTCAATTATAACCCCTTTACATTCCAATTTTAACCACAAATTGAACCCCCAATTTCAACCCCAAAACCCCCGACCCAGTCCTCAAATCACCCGACCCATACCCGATTTAATGACCCAGTCCAGCTTTAATCTAATATGAGCCGTTGATCAAGTGAGATCAACGGCCCGGGTTTTATTTCCCAAACTAAATTCAACAAACCCCCCCCCCCCCCAACCCCCTACCATTCTAG
>NW_017670659.1:75103-84511 GCF_001879085.1 Nicotiana attenuata | reverse complement strand
ACATTAGATATCATGTACTATAGGTTTATGCATCCATATAGATACCATGTCTATAGGAATTTTGCATCTCCATATGGATACCACGCCTATAAGTAACCAGAAATCCAGACTCTACGCATGCATTGTTCACTAGGCAAACCTATTTATAGGATTAAAAAACTAACAGTATTTAGATACCATGCTTATAGTATTTCTGCGCTTTCGCTATGCCTATAAAAAGTGTTTAAATTAACGACGCTAGAAAGCATGCCTATAGGAATTATCAATCAAATCTGAATCACTCGTTTTAAGATTAGCACTAATTACATAACTCGCATCATTCTGTTAAAACTGGCAACTTTCTTAATCAGTTTGTTTCTTTATTCCTGAAACCAGTAGATGCCATGCCTATAGGCCATCACGTAGGCAAACAAGTATGTAGTAAAATAATTGCACTGGTCTTCGATAAGTTGCAGCCAGGCGAGCCTAATGCGAAGTTCTTGCCTGAAAATACGTAATGAACCAGCCTCCCTAACGTTAAGCATAATTTTGACCTAATCAGTACATGTAAGACATGCTAAACTACAGGTTTTTCTGTGATTAAAGGAGGTTTATCTGATCCTTAATTGTTTTGTGCTCCCATAACTGCTTTCATGTGTTTTGCTTGACGCCTTAGTATTTTAACCTTTTTAAACCTCTGAAAAGCCAAGCTTCCTCCCTATAGAATTAGTAGTCCTAAAAGCCTCCAGGACTGATCGGTGGCACGGGTAATAGCATGCAATAAGTAAACGAGTCTATTTCGCGCTTAATACATTAACGGGGTGGGAAGGGTAGACATGGAGATGATGATCACACGATAATACTACACGTACAATTGACTACCGGTGTTGTGTGGATGATCCATGTGATTTATAAACCTAGGACCCCTTTTCTTATACAACTTTGTTTAATATCAATAAAATCTTGTCTTTTCAACTACTCAAAACTCCTCCTTAATTTTACTGCATTATGCCTTTTCTTCCAAATTTTTCTTCTTTGTTTATTCAATATATTGATTAATTTTCTGCATTTAGTCCCCCTTTTAAACATATTGTAGATAATCTAGACCTTGATCCCACATACTTGTCACGTATTTATTTGCAGCCCTTATGTGTAAAATCCTTTGTGTATCTATTTGCATTAAAGTCACAACATAGCATGGCCGGGAACCACACTAGTGGATCTTGAGGGGAGCCTAAGACCTTCCCCTTGAGATAATTTCTAGCCCTTACCCGAACTCTGGTTTTCCAACTCAAAAACCCTTCTTAGTGTCCTAATGCACTCAATCATTAGGTGGCGACTCTTCAATTCCAAAACCCAATTCCCAAACGGGAATAGAGTTGCCTTCCCGAATGTCGTAAACCCGATTTCGCGAGAAAAAGGGGGCGTCCACAAACTGAACGGGTAGAGATCACTAATGGTCATGGTACTCAGGTTCCTAAGGAAAATGTATCCTAGCTTGAACAGAAATTGCTAAAGTTCCAGGAAGAGCTCGACCAGGTTCGGAATCTGACAAGTTTGTCATTCTCACTCAGCACCCCAGATATCACCTTTCCTAATACTCAAAACCCTACACCACCTAAAAATATCCCGAAGCGACAAAATCATCCCGCTCCTCATAATGTTCCACCAAAGACCCAATGCAACACTTGCCATACCACAAACAACACCCCGTTGCTCCTCCCAGAACTCCAAAACCCCACAAATGACCACTTCCACACCCACCATAACACCCCTATCTACGTGGAGACCATGCCACTCTCCACCCAACCCATCTCAGGAACACCTGAGTCTGATGATAAAGATTTGCTCATCGGGAACATGGTTGAAGAACTTAAGAAATTGACTAGCCGGATCCAGGGCGTCGAAGGAAATAAGGAAATTGAAGGGTTGAATTATGAAGATCTCTGCATACAGCCCGATGTCGAACTGCCCGAGGGGTACAAACCTCCGAAGTTCGAGATGTTTGACGGTACAGGAGATCCAAAGGTCCATTTGAGGACGTATTGTGACAAGCTGGTTGGGGTAGGGAAAGACGAGAGAATCCTCATGAAGTTGTTCATGAGGAGCCTAAAGGGAGATGCACTGTCTTGGTACATCAGCCAAGATCCAAAGAAATGGTCGTGCTGGGTAGGCATGGCGTCCGACTTCATGGACAGGTTCAGGTTTAACACAGAGAATGATGTGTTCTATATCCAGAATCTAAAGAAGAAGCCTACAGAAACATTTTGCGAATATGCTACTCACTGGAGGTTTGAATCTGCTAAGGTCAGACCTGCCTTAGAGGAGGAATAGATGAACAAATTCTTTGTCCGGGCCCAAGACCCGCAATACTATGAACGACTAATGATGATCGAAAGCCACAAATTTTCTGACATTATCAAACTGGGGGAACGAGTTGAAGAAGGCATTAAGAGCGGTATGGTCACAAACTTTGAGGCCTTGCAAGCTACAAATAAGGCCTTGCAATCCGGTGGTGTGTCCAAGAAGAGGGACGTAGGAGCCGTGATGGTTGCACAAAGAACAAATCTCCTATCAGATACCAAACCTACCCAACACCTCCACACACATATCAGCCCACTCTGAACTACCAAGCACCCTCACCACCCGCCTATCAACCATCTCCACCTCCCATATATCAGCCTACTTCGCCCAGATATTCCCAACCCGCACATGTCTACCAAACTTATAATGCTCAACCATCCCACTACCAATCACCTCCTGCCCGTCAGAACTTCCCTAGGCCCCGACCAAATTTTGACCGCAGGCCTCCCAAACAATACACAGCCATTGCTGAACCCATTGACCAGCTATATGAGAGACTCAAAGCCGCCGGTTATGTCACCCCTATCCCTGCTACAATCCCTGAGAACCCTTCACAATGGGTTAACCCAAACAAATCCTGTGCATACCACTCCGGCATGAAAGGGCACACCATCGATGAATGTCGTTCTTTGAAAGACAAGATCCAGTCTCTAATCGACAATAAGGTTATTGTGGCAAAGGAACCCACCCCAAATGTCCGTAACAACCCTCTACCGGACCATAAGGGCGGGAGTATTCACGTGATTGAAGTAGAGGATGATTGGGATCCCGAGGGATCTATCGGGTTGATCACGGAAGGCGATGATCCAAAGAAGCCAGCAGTTACCCTCAACCTCATCATGGTCCAGATCCAACCATCTGAGGCCACTGAGGTAGATGTGTCTATCCCTCCTGAGTTCGAAGCAGCACCATCAGCAAAAGCACCAGCACCATTTGAAGTTGCAATTTTGCCACCCAAAGAACATGTCCCATTCGAAGTAAAGGTGGCCACACCAATCCTAGTGGCGATGTCCGTCACGCCGTCATTCCATACAAAATCCATACCCTGGGAGTACACAGCCGAGGCTAGGAGGAAAGCCAAGGTCAGGTTCGAAGAGACTGTTGTAGCACAAGGAATGACAAGAACGTGGAGAGTTTATACCCCTGAGTACCTAGCTGAGTCCAGCAAGCAGGCCTCCAACCGGCCACCCATCATTGAGACAGGTCCGGACGACCATTGGAGAAAAATACAGGCCAAAAAGTACTCGGTCATCGACCAGCTGAATAAAACACCACCGCAGATATCCATCCTCTCACTACTGCAGAATTCCAAGGCACACAAAAATGCTCTGCTAAAGGTGCTAAGTGAAGCCTACGTGCCAAGCAACATCACTGGCGGGGAAATGGCCAATATGGTGGGACAGGTATTACAAAGCCATAAAATCACCTTCTATGAAGACGAGCTGCCACCAGAAGGGCTGGGTCACAATAGAGCCCTGCATATCACCGTGCAATGTGAGGACTATTTCATCACCAGGATCCTGTTCGACGGGGGTTCCAGCCTTAACATCTGTCCTCTAGTAACACTCAAGAAGTTGGGCAAAGGGTTGTACGAGATAAAAGAAGGAGCAATCAACGTAAAGCTTTTGATGGGTCTCAAAGGGCCACCATCGGTGAGATTAGCTTGTGTCTGCAATTGGGACCAACTTGGTTCGAGGTTGACTTTCAAGTGATAGATGTGCCAGCATCTTACAACCTACTGTTAGGGCGCCCTTGGATTCATTTTGCGGGAGCCGTGGCTTCGACACTGCATCAGGCCATGAAATTTGAGTGGAATCACCAGGAAGTGATCATTCACGGTGACGGCAGAAATCCCATATACAGTCGCCAGACCATTCCGGCAATTGAGGGAAGAAGGAAACTAGGCGGAGAAATTTACCACCACATCGAACGGGTCAATGCTGTCGATAAAGACAAATGGTGGGATAACAAGATCGAGAGTATATTGAATTTGAGTAGGTACGAGCCTGGCAAAGGACTCGGCAAAAACCTCCAAGGTATAGCTAAACCCATGACACTCAAGAAGCATGGCACCACTTTCGGCTTGGGATACGAATACACCTGGGAAGATTTCAACAATTGGTCGCCACCATGGCGTGGTCCATACTACCCACTGGAGCAGCCGATACCGCACTTAGAACAGACTTTCCTACCGGGTGACGTCGTCTATGGGACGGACGAAGAAGAGGCGCTCGCAGTAGTGAAAAACTTGTTTTTAGAAGACGATGATATGGATTGATGTGTTATCTTTGAGGAGGAGGGGGAGGAAGGCCCTTCCATACAGGCCGTAAGCAGAGGAGCACGCCTCAATAACTGGACTATCAGGACCACCAGAGCCCGGCAAGCCTCAGGATAGCAAGGCTAAACAAGCATCATGCACTGTTTTTATTTTTACTAGATTATCTTCTCTTTTTGCATTTTGATTTCTTCAATAAGATCTTCAATGTTCAAAACATCTATGGAATTTATCAAAGCATTTCGATTTTTCTTATGAATCAACACGCATTACTATTTTCCTCTCATTACTTTACTTGCACGGCATTACTATTACTTATCTTGATGAACCAATGACTGTGACATGCAATGAGACAACGCAACAACAGGACATTGATTCAGAAGAAGATGACATACCAGAGGAAATTGTCAAAGAAGTAGAGAACTTTGAGAACAGACCTAAGTCCAACCTGGACGAGATAGAAATTGTTAACCTGGGAGATGCAGAGAATGTCAACGAAACACGAATCAGCATTCACTTGTCGCCGTCAGAAAAGAAGGAATACACAAAATTTCTAAAGGAATATGAGGACATATTCGCCTGGTCATATGATGACATGACCGGTCTAAGTACATCTATTGTGGCCCATAAACTGCCAACTAATCCAATATGTCCGCCGGTAAAGCACAAGCTCGGAAATTCAAGCCGGATATGAGTTTGAAAATCAAGGAAGAAGTCACTAAGCAAGTCAAAGCTAAGGTTCTTAGGGTAGTAGAATACCCGACATGGTTAGCCAACATCGTTCCAGTACCAAAGAAGGATGGGAAGGTAAGAGTCTGTGCCGACTACCGGGATCTCAACCGGGCCAGTCCGAAAGACGACTTCCCTTTGCCGAACATACATATCCTGATTGATAATTGCGCCAAGCATGAACTACAGTCGCTCGTGGATTGTTTCGCTGGTTACCATCAGATCTGGATGGATTAAGAAGATGCTGAGAAAATGGCTTTCATTACGCCGTGGGGAATGTATTGTTACAAGATGATGCCATTCGGCCTAAAGAATGCAGGGGGCACCTACATGAGGGCCATGACTACCATTTTTCATGACATGATACACAAGGAGATAGAGGTATATGTGGATGACGTTATCATCAAATCCAAGAAGGCCACTGATCACATGGAAGATTTAAGGAAGTTCTTCAATAGATTGCGAAGGTACAACCTGAAACTGAACCCCGCGAAGTGTGCATTTGGGGTTCCTGCTGGGAAATTGCTTGGGTTTATCGTGAGTCGCCGAGGAATAGAACTGGATCCATCAAAAGTCAAAGCCATTCAAGAACGCCCACCGCCAAAGAACAAGTAGGACGTGATGAGTTTCTTGGGAAGACTTAACTATATCGGTCGGTTCATAGCACAGTCCACGGTTATCTGTGAGCCAATCTTTAAGATGTTGAAGAATGACGCCGCTACCAAATGGACCGATGACTGTTAAAAGGCCTTCGACAGAATCAAGGAGTACTTGTCAACACCACCAGTCTTGGTCCCGCCTGAGCCAGGTAGACCCTTATTACTCTACCTTGCGGTGTCGGACGGAGCTTTCGGGTGCGTTTTGGGGCAATTTGACGAAACAGAAAGAAAGGAACAGGCGATTATTATCTCAGCAAGAAGTTCACTCCGTATGAGGCCCGGTATTCTCTTTTAGAGCGCACCTGTTGTGCTTTGACTTGGGTCGCTCAGAAGCTAAGGCATTACTTCTGTGCCTATACTACATATCTCATATCAAGGATGGATCCTTTAAAGTACATCTTTCAGAAGCCCATGCCTACTGGCAAGCTAGCCAAGTGGCAAATCCTGCTGAGTGAGTTCGACATTGTCTACGTAACTCAAAAAACGGTCAAGGGACAGGCCCTAGCAGATCATCTCACTGAGAATCCCATGGATGGAGAATACGAACCTATGAAAACATATTTTCCTGATGAAGAAGTATCATTCGTAGGAGAAGATATTGCAGAGTCCTATGATGGTTGGAAAATGTTTTTCAATGGGGCAGCGAACTTCAAAGGAGTTGGCATAGGAGCAGTCTTGGTATCCGAAATCGGCCAGCATTATCCAGTGTCCGCCAAGCTCAGGTTTTCTTGCACCAACAATATGGCCGAATACGAAGCTTGCATGTTAGGGCTCAAAATGGCCATTGACATGAACATCCAAGAACTGTTAGTATTCGGAGATTCAGACTTGCTTATACATCAGGTATGAGAAGAATCGGAAACCAAGAACTCCAAGATACTCCCGTATCTGCATCATGTATAGGATTTGAGAAAGAGGTTCACAAAGAAAGAATTCAGACATGTTCCCAGAATCCAGAATGAATTCGCCGATGCATTGGCTACCCTGTCATCCATGATACAGCATCCCGATAAGAATTTCATTGATCCCATACCGGTGAAAATTCATAATCAGCCAGCTTACTATGCCCATATTAAAGATATATCAATGGTTCACCAAGACAAGGCCTATCGTATAAGGGAACNATGGTTTTTTAAACGAGTCATTTTTCTTGGGTGAAAATGTTTTACAAAATACTTCTTTTTTTTCTGCTAAAAATTATTACAGGTCCCAATTGATTCAACAATTGGATTATTGGAGTTATCGGGTTATTAGTTTAGGATTTACTTTTTTAACCATAGGAATCCTTTCGGGAGCGGTATGGGCTAATGAAGCGTGGGGGTCGTATTGGAATTGGGACCCAAAAGAAACTTGGGCATTTATTACTTGGATCGTATTTGCAATTTATTTACATACTCGAACAAATAGAAATTTGCGGGGTGCAAATTCTGCAATTGTAGCGTCTATAGGCTTTCTTATAATTTGGATATGCTATTTTGGGGTCAATCTTTTAGGAATAGGGTTACATAGTTCGATGGTTCTTTTCCATCAACATTTAATTGAATTCAAGACAAGTTATTACAAATACAAGAGCGGGCGGCGCATTGTATGAACCAGCGTGCGGACCGTGTGAATCATCAATACAATATTTAAGTCGTGGCAGACTTTGTCCGCGACCGCATTATTTTCCGATTCGGGATTCCAGAGTCAATTATTACTGATAATGGCTCCAACCTCAACAGCGACTTGATGAAAGCTATGTGTGAAACCTTCAAGATCAGACACGAGAATTCTACAGCCTACAGGCCTCAAATAAACGGAGCTGTAGAAGCCGCCAATAAGAATATCAAGAAAATATTGAGGAAAATGATAGAGAAGCATAAACAGTGGCATGAGAAGTTATCATTTGCTCTATTAGGGTATCGCACCACATCAGCACATCAACCGGGGCAACCCCTTATATGCTGGTTTATGGTACATAAGCCGTCATTCCCGCGAAGTGAAATTCCTCCTAAGGATCATCAGGAGCTGAGCTCGACGATGCAGAACAGGTGAAAAGTCGTTATGAATAGCTAGCTCTCATGATGGAAAAAGGATGAACTGCAGTTTGCCATGGGTCAACTCTATCAGAACAGAATGTCCAGAGCCTTCAACAAAAGGGTCAAGCCAAGACAGTTCACACCGGGACAGCTGGTGTTAAAGAAAATCCTTCTGCATCAAGATGAAGCCAAAGGGAAGTTCTCTCCTAACTGGCAAGGTCCGTACATGGTTCACCGGGTTCTGACAGCAGGAGCCCTCATACTCGCAGAAATGGACGGAGAAGTTTGGCCAAAGCCGATTAATTCGGATGCAGTCAAGCGCTACTATGTGTAATCTTTATGTTCTCCCTGCACAATGTAATTGAACTACGTCTGACCTGATTCCCGTTTAAGAGGGGATACGTAGGTAGCCCTATGGGTTCGTTCACAATTCGATAAAATTTTCATTTTTCCCCGAAATTGGAAACTAGGGCAGAATTTTGAGGAGGACCCTCAAAATTTTGAAGCAATTTCAGCTGATCGTCGCAAACAGCAGTCAGAATCACCAACCCATCAAACTAGGGCAGAATTTTGAGGAGGACCCTCAAAATTCCGTAGCAAGAAAGGTCGCAATGTCCCAAACCACATCACAGTCGTCGGTCCATTTTAAAGCTATTTCTAACTGTACACTTATGTCATATTTTTCACGAAATCATGCATGTTTTGTTACTAACATTGCCTTGTTTAGCAATGCTACCCCAATAATACAGACGGTATCGCTAGATCAAAGCCGAACGAGTCAAGCAAAACTAGCGGGGGATATGAACTAACCTTCCCCTTTACAAAACTCACAATTTTTCTTTGGATGCAGGATTATGAAATCATACTGTACACTCACAGGGCAGATCTTGTTCAAGAACACGATTCTCCGAACCGTTGCACCAACCAATATTCGCTATCAGCACGCGCTCGTAATATTCCGCATGTCGCAATGCTTCCAGTAATCACCACACCGCAATCTGCTATCAGATATGAAAACTCTACTGTCATTTGTTATTTTATTTCTTGCATAAGGCTACCATTCTGCCTTCCGAAACTAAACACTGTCTCCATCTACATTCCTGCATTGCATAAGGCTACCATTCTGCCTTCCGAGACTAAACGTTGTCTCCACCTGCATTTCTGCATTGCATAAGGCTACCATTCTACCCTCAAATCTGCATAAGGCTACTATTCTCCCTCCCGAGGTTAAGCTCTACCTCATACTGCATCTGCATAGGCTGAAAGATCGCCTCATACTGCATCTGCATAGGCTGAAAGATCGCCTCATACTGCATCTGCATGGGCTGAAAGATCGCCTCACACTGCATTTCACGAGCTGAAAAGATCGCCTCATACTCGCATC
>NW_017670659.1:72067-75083 GCF_001879085.1 Nicotiana attenuata | reverse complement strand
CTCCCCCTTCCCCTCTCTTTCTTTGCTCTCAAAGTGTTATGACTTCTTTTTAAAAATCAGCCTTTTAATAATTGCTCTTTCATACCTTGTTTACTTTCAAGCATTTGTGTATTAAAATCCCCTCTTATTTGAGCCCTATCTGCTTACATGGTAATTGCACCAAATTCACAAAGAATTGTCTGGCCGGAAACCACACTAATGGATCCTGAGGGGTGCCTAACACCTTCCCCTTAGGATAATTTCAAGCCCTTACCCAATCTCTGGTTATCAAAAATGTAGTTGTAATTGAACCTTGTAGGTGTCCTAATGCACCATAAATCATTAGGTGGTAACTCTTCAAAAACGCAAAACCCAGTTCCCAAAAGGAACGAGTTGTCCCATACCCAAATGTCATTAACCCGATTCTCCCGACGCAAGGAGGGAAAAAAGGGGGCGCGACAGCATGGCGACTCTACTGGGGATTTTTTTAGGCTGTTATCATTTCAGATTGTTTTTGTGAATTTGTCCCTTCCCTTTATATGCAATTACTTGTTTACATTCCTTTAAGCGTTTAATTTCTTTTCAAAGGCAAAACTGACTTATCTTCTTCGTTTCTTTTCTTTATTACTGTTTTAAATTATAAACTGCTGTATTTACTGCTTTCTTAACGTGCAAATACATGACAACATGCTTTTAATTATTGCATAATCATGCTCAACATCATATTCCACTCGTGCCAAACAAATACCATAGCAACGCTTATAATGAGTGGTTGCGCTCTTCCTATATTATTACCACCTAAATTCGGAAAGGCATATTTGCGGTAAAACCAGTCGATCAACGGTGTAGTAGACGGTTCCGTGCCTTTCCCCCTTGAGTTGTCCGCTCAAGGGTACCAATCTAAAACCCCATAGAAACCTTACTCCGTTTAAATTGTGCATGCATCATGGTCAAACCTAGCCGGATCAGTTATGTTGTCCACATAATGATCCTTTATGATAGCCCAGTCCAAAGTCCACTGGGTTTCCCTAAACCCAAACGGACACCATCATGTTCTGTGCATTTCATTGGAGAACTAAATGCCTAATGCTAATTGTTGATGTTAAATAGTCGAGTCTGGTGGGGGTAGGGCCTAACCTTTCTGTTTTGCAGATAATGAGGCACGAAATCCCCAGATTCGGCATGGTTACCAACATCCACCCAAGACTGCTAAGCTGGTGTAAAAATCTTCACTCTAGTGATCAGACTCTCGTCCGAAAATATCTAGGAAATCTACCTTCCCTCCTGGAAATTCAACCCAACAACAAGATCATAGAAGCTGCCACACTGTTTTGGGATTAGAAAGGGCTGTGTTCAGTTTTGGGGACATTGAAATGATACCCTTGCTAGAGAAAATAGGAGGATTGGCCGGTTTGGTGTGGGAAACTCCGGGTTTGCTGATGCCCGAGAACCGCAAAGGTAGGGGCTTCCTTAAAATGATGGGTTTGAAGAAGAATCAAGAATTAACATGCTTGAAAGACTCATACATTCCTTTTGATTACTTGTATCAAAAGGTACGGTCACAACAAATCTTACCGTACCTACTCTGGTGAATTTGTCCTCACATCTCTGGGACACATCCACCGCAGAGTTTTCGTCTTCATGTTCTGTTTCCTGGGGCTGGTCGTGTTTCCAATGAAGAAAGCAAGGATCCACACCAGGCTAGCTATGGTAACCAAAACCCTAATGGAAGGGATTGATGGGCAGGCGTTCAGCATCGTACCCATGATTATTGCAGATATATACCGAGCATTGGAGAAGTGTCAGCAAGGAGCAAAACACTTTGAAGGTTGCAATCTATTACTCCAACTCTGGCTCATGGAACATTTCCAGAAAAGCGAATATCGACAAGAGATCCAGCGTAGGGACTGAGATGATCACATCGCTTTCCATCACCCAAAGCGAATGAATTACATCCCCGATATGTTTGCTCAGCCAGAAGATGCTAAAGGATGGGTCGAATTGTTTGATAATTTGACAGAGGAGCAAATTCAGTGGATGTTCGAATGGTTTCCAACGGAGGAATTCATTGCCCGATCAAGAGACGCACCTTTTCTGATATTGATCGGTCTCAGGGGGGCATACCCTTACGTCCCGCTTCGGGTTATGAGGCAAGCTGGTAGGAAGCAGGTTATACCCAGGGTCGACAAAATGAGTCATTTCCGAGCTGACTTCCAAGAGGATGATAGTCCTTACAAGTGCCAAGCACAGCACATGTGGCACTGCAAGATCATAATGGGAAGAGATACCATCGAGCCAGACAGGTATCATGCTGGTTGTGCTCCTTTCTACTCGGGTTGGTTGGAAGACAGCCATGATGGTCGGGGCCAGCCGGGGTTTGCTCAAGGTCACAGGGTTATAGATGAAAGGGCCGAGGCACATGTCAAATACAAACAATTACGCAAGAGAATCCGGGAGTGCGAAAGTGAGCACCGTGAGATACAAGAATCTAATCAGAAGTTAATCGAGGAATGGAAGGACATGGTTGTCAGTGCCAACAAGTGACTGGGATACTTGGAGCGGGGCATAATGGAGTTAGAAAGAAAGTTTCTCAAGAGGGTTGAAGACTGCCAAAATGCTGAGGGAACCGAAGAAGGATATTTAGCCAGGGCCTACCAATTGCTGGGACATCGCCAGTTGGGGAAGTTGTTTGATGGAGCAAAGGATGTCGAATCTAGGGAAGGTCCTTCTGGGACCAAATAGATAGGAGTTTATCTTTTTGCTTTATAGAATGTAATAAAGCCAATGGCCATTAATGATTCTTATTTCTTGCTTGTTTAGTGTCGTTTTGGGATTCGTCTAATTTTTTTTTATCAATAAGATGAAGCATTTGGCATTCTAAATTCTCCAAATCAACTTGTCGCTAGGCCTACCTCGGGCACAAAGAGGTCCCCAAATTAGGACACGATTTACATTCCCGCACTATGTGTTTAAATACTGCAATACTTTTTATAATCCTCACTAACTTGGTTACCTTTTTATTTTTACTTTGTTTTTA